>NC_054712.1:15527619-15705119 GCF_016097555.1 Gigantopelta aegis
ATACGACACGTGTAACAATGGATTTCCTACAGAATGAGAACATTAATGTGTTGTCATGGTCATCAAGCTCGCCAGATCTCGATCCCATTGAACATCTATGGAACGAACTGGACAGACGTGTACGCCAGCGTGACCCGGAGCCCCAGACACTTCCGCAACTGTCACATGCACTGCAGGAAGAATGGGTTAGGATTCCACGTGCCCGGATTCAGTGACTCCTTCAGTCTATGCCAAGGAGCTGTCGCGCAGTGATTGCTGCTGCTGGTGGCCACACAAGGTACTGATTTCAGCGCCCTCGTGCGACGCTGCTTGGTGACGAAAACGCCTCTACTGCCGTCAGTCCATAGCAAGAACATTGTACATACTTATGTCAAGTTTGACTATGATACGATTATAAATAAAGAAATTATGCCACTTTAAAGAGATAATTCCATGAATATTTCGCCTATGCGTTTCGTTTTTGACAGAGTATATTATGTTTCACGTTTTAGCTCCTTCTACACAGGAGGCCAATTGCAAAAAAAGTCCTTAAAATAAGGATTTGATAAATCTATTTGTTAAAAGCAAACAACTAGTGTAATTTGATAGTTTAGAGGTTCCTCTTCAAAATTAATCTGGTTGTCCTTTTGAAAAATCACACTAGAGGTCAAAATGAGGTCAAATAGGGTGAAAATGTGTACATAAATTTTTTTGCATGGGGGGCGGGCAGGCTGGGTTTTGCCCGAATTAAACAAAAATGCCCGAATCTGCATAACAACATTTATTCATATTACCATTACTATCAAACAGCTATATAGGGTTGCAAACGAATCAATACGCAGTTTTACATGGATTACAGCTAATGTTGAAGGTACCATGATGGAAATACATGGTAAAAAGGTCTCGGATTAGCACATTTTCCCCGTATATCTGTATCATTTTTACTCGAATTTGATGTTTTGCTCCAGCTTATGGGTTTTTTTGGGGTTTTTTGGTTATTTTAAATGATAAAATATTGCTTTAACCACGACCTGCAATGGTTATAAAGGCATGTTGATGTATTTTAAGTTAAACGTTAAAGTTTGTTTTGTTTAACGACACCACTAGAGCACATTGATTTATCAATCATCGCCTATTAGATGCCGAAACGTTTGAAGAATATGCCCTACATGTAAACATAGTCATTGGCAAAGCCATAATTTTATATGGTGTTGCAGTGGATCCCCTCCCACTGTGGTGTTGTGGGCAGTGAAAAAGCTGACAGACTTTCCAAGCTGGGCAGCAAACAGGAGCAAACTGCCCACCAAATGTCATATGGAGAAGTCAAGACCTTTCTAAAAAACTCACTTCAAGAACATGTGGAGGCAGCGTCTGCAGACAGGGCCTGAAGGGAATAACATCTACCAGCTGGACAGGTCACAACAGGTCACCATCTTCAGACTGAGAACAAGACATTGTCAGCTCCTCTCGCATCTCTTTAGGCTGAAAATCTCTCACACGGACGAGTGGCCGTGTGGCACTGGTCCACAGACGTCAGCCCACATTCTCCAATCCTGTCCCACCTTCGACATCCTGCGACAGCAAACGTCGCCCAGTGCAGTGGACCTGAGGGAGAAGCTGTGGGGACCGGCGACGTCGCTAAGGCAGATGACGGAATTCGTCCACAATACCGGACTATCCATCTGACATGGCCGGGGTCGCTGAAGAAGAAGAAGATATTGGGGGTGGTACCCATACTGTCTATGACACGTGTTATGGGGCAATAAGCAAATATAACAAGTGGTGGTAGTGGTGGCGGATGGTGAGATGTTGGGGGGCATGCCACCGGGCCTTGGTTATGTCAGTGAACATGGTATGGGACACCCAAATAACTAGTTTACTAAGTATATCCAATGCTAAATATAGACAGAGCATATGCAAATGAAACTGTAAGACTGAGCTCTTTGACTTTCCGTCCCCAAAAAGTACCCATTCAAGCATTTGCTGAGGATGGACGGCAACGTGTCGTGACAGCTGAGGAACAAGTTCTCTCTGAACTATCAACACTGATACTACCTTGCTCTCCGCTACGCAACCACGACAAGGCAGGAATGAATGAATAAAATTATGAATTTGTGTCGACACCCCAACACACAAAACAGCCTAGCTCGAGTCACCTCCAGCCCTTCCTCTATTGATACTGATATACAGAGAAGCGCTAGAGGAAACTCTATGTAATGCTTTGGCAATCGTAGACAATCAACTGGTCGCAAGCTACTGCAGTGGCGTAGGAAGGTGCCAAAATGTGTGTGTGTGTGTGTGTGTGTGTGTGTGTGTGTGAGAGAGAGAGAGAGAGAGAGAGAGAGAGAGAGAGAGAGAGAGAGAGAGAGAGAGAGAGAGAGAGAGAGGACACACTTTTATATTTACACACTTTTACACTATTATCAAGCAAAATGTGTGTGTGGGGAGCACGTCCCCCTTGCACCCCAGCTTCGTACACCATGGTACTGTGTCTAAAATACACTTTGTTTTCCTAAACCTGATACTACACAGCTTTAGTCTGATTATTCTCGAGTCCAGTCATGACATTAAAGTTACATGTTGTTAACCAGTACCAACGCTACACGAAGAAACCCGACGCCCTTATACAAAACTAACCTGCGCTGTAGTTCCTTGTGGAGACGTATAACAGTATCAGTAAGGGAGGTGACTCGAGCTAAAAACAACCGTATCAGCTGTTAGGTGTCAAACAAAGGTATACGATGATCAACATCGGTTTAAAATTCTAAAAGTATTAATAAAAACAGTATGGACAGCTACGAAAAAGTAACAATTAGAAAACCACCACAATAAAACATATACACACACGCACGCACGCACGCAAACACACACACAAACCCCTCTCCAAGAAAAATAAATCTTTAATAAGACAAAAATAAACACTGTGGTCGAGTATGGAGCTATGGTAAACACCGAATTATATAAACACAAAACGAATGTGGGGGCGGGACGTATCCCAGTGGTAAAGCGTTCGCATGATGCGCGGTCGCTCTGGAATCGATCCCCGTCGGTGGGCCCATTGGGCTATTTCTCGCTCCAGCCAGTGCACCACGACTGATATATCAAAGGCAGTGGTATGTGTTATCCTGTCTGTGGGATGATGCATATAAAAGATCCCTTTATGCAAATGGAAAAGAGTAGCCGGTGAAGTGGCGACGAAATGGATAAAATGGAAACAAAATTAGTTTCCTGGTTGTCCTTCAGATGTCTACCACTGTCAAGCTTGATAACTCGCGATCGACGCACATGCCCCTTGCACTAATGTGACCTACACAGAACTTATTAATCCATTGCTAATCTGGCCAGTTGGCCTCAAATTACAGTTATCTTCCCAACAGGACATTTGCGCAAGTAGTCTGCTGTTTGACTGTGATTATTTCATGGCAGACAGCTATAAGTGGCAACTATTTGAATGAAGTTGACAGAGGAGAGCATGCAGTTTGTAAACATGTGTAACTTGTTGATATTGAAGACTTATTTGTGGTAATTCTGGCCCATGCAAAAGTTGTTCTTTTAGTTTAAAATGGGTGTACTCCGGCCTGGTTTAGTGGGTGTGTTTGTTTAAACCAATATCCTAGGAGAAAGAGCTGAACAACAGGGGTTGTCCTTTACAGGGTATGTATCCCCAAGGCAGGCAAACGTACATACAAAAATCCATGGGCCTGCGTATGCCGAGTTTGCTGCATTTTTAAAAATGTTATCTACTAACAGAGACTTTTTAACGATTGTAATTATATATCAAATGTACTTTTCTGTATAACATATTAGTGGCTATATATTAAACGTGTTTCTGATCATTCTAATATTTGTACTTGGTTAAATTTCATTTTATTTCCTAAAATATGGTTTTTTTTTCGTACGTACGAAATTATTTGAAGACAAACTCCAGTTTGGGCTTCTTACACATATTAAGACGACCAGAAACATATTGAATATACAGACACTGATATTCTAAACAAGTTAATACATTTAATATGTAAGTTTAATCGTAGAAATATTTTATTAGTCGGAAACATCTTACAATGCAGCAAACTCAGGAATGTCCCTTTAACAAAAATGTTGTAGCCACTAAGGCTATATAGAAACATATAGCGTCATTAACTGTGGTCTGTGACCAGTTGATTCAGAGATATTCCGCTAGAAAGTGTGCACACCAATAATTAGACGTTCATGTAGTAGTTTATTTACATTAAAGCGACAGACCCTAGTTTTTAAACACTAAGGCACATTTTTCACTATTAGAGCCGTTTATGATCACTGAAATTATCCATTTCCGTACAGCCGAAGTGTTCCTGGTCATCCTGGTATTTCTAATACCACAAAATGCATTTTTCATAGTTTTAAAAACGCACGCGAGTCTGAAAAATAACAGTTATGGAGTCGAGTTTTTGTCTATGTTTAACGATATTTCACCTTTTCAACGTCATTGACTCTTGTTTTACTCTGTTGTATTGTTATACAAAAGAGTTACAGGTTTATGACTTAACCAAACTTGGTTTCCATTTTTACGGGTTAAAACTAGGGTCTGCGCCTTTAAACCGCGTGGTTCATAAGCATACAGTTTGTATACAATATTATAAAACATAAACAAGTGGATGTGTATTTGGAGCTTGGACTGCTCTTTGCCTGGACAAGTTCTTATACTAATGTTAAAGGCACATTCCTGAGTTTGCTGCAATTTTTAAGATGTTATCGACTAATAGATACTTTTTAACGATTGTAATTACATATCAAATATATTTTTCTGCATAAAATATTACTGGCTGCATATTAGATGTGTTTCTGGTGGTTCCAATATTTGTAGTAGGTTAAATTTCATTTTATTTCCTAAAATATTATTTTTTCGTACGTACGAAATTATTTGAAGACCAAATCCAGTTTGGGCTTCTTACAAATATTAAGACGACCAGAAACACATTGAATATACAGACACTGATATTCTAAACTAGAAAATATATTTAATATCATTATGTACGTTTAATCGTAGAAATATTTTATTAGTCGGAAACATCTTGCAATGCAGCAAACTCAGGAATGTTCCTTTAACAAGGCCGGAAACAAGCTGTTTGCACGAGAACATCTGTGTAATGAAGATCACGCATGCTAGCTACGTTGGTGCTACATGAAAGAAGACAGTCTACCAAGGTGGCCAGATTTAGGATAATATTCTGCTCTCAGATTGATGATGGAATGTATGAGCCACACTTGAAGAATTGTCCAGAAACCTCGCACATCTGCCATGAACTGGTTTCTAATGGCTGTAAGAAAGGATGTCAAAAGCGATGCAAGTGAAACAAATGTCATTTTCAGTGCAGAGCTCTGTGTTTGTGAAGGGGAATGTTCTACCAATTTTCAACTAAACACCAATCTATATTTATATATCCGTATAATGCCGATGTCATATTATGACACCTGATAAATAAAACAGTGTTTCTGTTAGAAAGAAATTTTTGCATATGGCGCTATGGAATTGAATGCAACCACAGTCAACAGGGGGTATGGAGAGCCTCCCCCAGAAAGCAAATGGGTTAAGTTTAGGTTTAGGGTTAAGAAAATAATACATTAACGATGAGTAATTAATTTTGTCAAAATGTTAACTTAAAAAAAAATACTTATTTAAACTTCTAGTTTTCATATTTGAAAGACATCGAGCATCGAAACAGATATCTTTATGGATTTTTCAAAACGAGTTTATTGTTCATATTTACTGTGACAAAGTTTATTTTTAAAAAGTAGCAATCATTTTACAGACACCAAATGACAATAGTTTAATAATATGCAGATACGTCTATAAAAAAAAATACATTTTTTATATCCCATTATTTAAGGGCCCGTGCTTATAAAACATTTAGAGTTCAGACCAATCTAATTAAAATTAGCTCCACTATTACATGTGGATCTAACAGCAGCCAGTTGGAGCTCATGTCCACCAATCAAAACCTTACTTGCAGAATCATGCCAGTGATTTAAAAATAATTTGAAAACATTCCGAATTATCCTGAGGGTATACGACGTTTCGTGAAGCTCGGGCAGGGTCTGGGGCTGTGGTTGTCGCTGTCGGAGGCGTCGGTCTAACTCGTCCCATAGATGCTCAATTGGGTTCAAATCCGGTGATATCGATGGCCAAGGAAGGACATTAATGTTGTTGTTCTGTAGGAAAGCCGTTGTGAGACGTGCTGTGTGAGGCCTGGCGTTGTCATGTTGGAACACTGCGTTGGCGTTGGCCATAACTGGAACGATGTGTGGCCGGAGGATCTGGTCAATGTAGCCCTGTGCATTCAGGTTGCCATGCACGTGGACCAGGTCAGTTCTGCCAGTGTGTGAGATGGCTGCCCACACCATGACACTACCCCCGCCGAATCTGTCCACTTCCTGCACGCAGTTTGCCGCATAACGTTCACCACGACGCCTATACACGCGACATCTTCCATCATGACGTCGGAGCAGAAATCGGGACTCGTCACTGAACCACACCTGTCTCCATCGCAGTTGAGGCCATTGTCGATGAATCTGGCACCACTGCAGTCGGAGTCGACGGTGTTGTGGTGTTAAGATGACACCTCGAACTGGACGTCTGGCACGAATTCCTACCTCACGTAGGCGGTTCCGTACGGTCTGGTCGGATATCCTGCGCAAACCTGGTATTGCTGCGGCTGTGGAGGTGGCAGTAGTCAATCGTTCCCGAAGGTGGCGTACCCGGATGTAGCGGTCCTGCCCGGGGGTAGTGACCCGTGGTCGACCGGATCTAGGGAGGTCACGTGTTGATCCATGTTGCTGGTAACGGTCCCACAGTCTGGAGATGGTGCTTGGGGACACATGGAATGCCCTGGCAACGGCCGTTCTGGATTCGCCTGCGTCTAGTCGGCCGATGGCATTGTTTCTCTGCGGTTCACTGAGACGTGGCATGTCCTGGATTGTCAACTGTCGGCCAGATACAGAGGCCAGGCAAGCGAACACCCTGCACTTTTATACTGTCGGTGTTCATGTTGCACGTGCAGACAACGCACGTGCAGTGGTGACATGGTTTGCACGTGGCTGCGTTTTTGCGAATATTCACATTTTGGAACTTTATTGTACAGTAGCTGCGTTTTATCGAATGTAACCGTGGGAATGTGTTTGGGACATGCAATGACCTTATATTCACAAAGCATGAACCGGTAGGAAACATAAAATCGGAGTTATAACCCATTTGTACCCTTTTGCGTTTCTTTTTTTGAAGAGTATATATAAAAGCTGCCGACGTTGCAGAGAAAAATAAATAAATTTAGCTAACTGTAGTGTCTCATATTTGCATTTTAATGATAACAAATTGATAAGTTTATTAATAGAAGGCCATGTACAATAATATTTATTTAAATAGTTAATTCTTAGGTATCTGTAACAAGGACATACACGCATAAAGTGATATTCGTTCTCTGTAGTATTCATACTACAAACTGGACAAATTCTTTGTTCTCTTGGAATATTTTCTCCCATTTTCGATATTAATATTTAACACACATCATTGAAATACGAAACTTCAATATATAAATATTTTCCAAGTCATTTTCAAAAATATAATCTTGTTTATAATGACAGTGTATTGATAGACGTTAGAATGTAGATTATCTCGCTAAAGTATTTTGTAAGTACTGATCTCTAAGACGTTGTTTGATAACTTGGTGAGATAAATATGTTATATCCTCATTATCCCATGATTCTATAACTCCAAGTTTATAAAGTAAAGATTTCACATATGCAGCCCAGTTCTTACATTATCCCAGGATTCTATAAATCCAAGTTCATAAAGTAGAGATTTCACATATGCAGCCCAGTTCTTACAATTTCTAATGCATGTTCTTTTAAATCTTAAAAATCTGTACATTTTATAAACAAAAGAAGTATGGTTATAAACGAATTTCAACCAAAACAACATAATTCATTGTTTACATAAAACAGAAATCGGTATTCACTTTAAATGGTCAATTCCGTTAACATTCTACATGCTGACTTAAAATTACCAGTATAAATAATAATAATAATCCTAAGTTACATACATTAACAAAAGTAAATACATCCATTTACCTTTTCAATTCATTTCAACTCTTTATTGACCGTAAGCACAGCGGCTTATTGGTATAAACAAACAACAATAGTAATAAACATACAATATCACATGTACCAACACTTAGGATAATATATATGATATATCTACAGTTGGCGTCATTAACAGACGTAATTACATGCATCTACCTACAGTTGGCGTCATTAACAGACGTAATTACATGTCTTTACCTATAGTTGGCGTCATAAACAGACGTAATTACATACATCTACCTACAGTTGGCGTCATTAACAGACGTAATTACATGCATCTACCTACAGTTGGCGTCATTAACAGGCGTCATTAACAGACGTAATTACATGTCTTTACCTATAGTTGGCGTCATAAACAGACGTAATTACATACATCTACCTACAGTTGGCGTCATTAACAGACGTAATTACATGTCTTTACCTATAGTTGGCGTCATGAACAGACGTAATTACATACATCTACCTACAGTTGGCGTCAGGAACAGACGTAATTACATGTCTTTACCTACAGTTGGCGTCATTAACATACGTTATTGCATGTCTTTACCTACAGTTGGCGTCATTAACAGACGTAATGCATGACTTAATTCCTTGATACATGTTATAAATAATTCTTAGACACTTTCCATTTATATATAAACCTTTTTTTTGTGTTAACATAAACCTGTTCGCCAAACTGTGTCGAATGCTTTAGAAAAATCAATAAAGGCACAATATAGTTTTTTTCTTTCGTTGTTTTACAATCTCAAATAAGGCATATAATGAAAAAATGTATCAGGATATCAGGAAGGTAACCTGTTGCATTATTTGAAAAAACATAACCCAAAGCAATTCTTCAAGCGTTTTAAGAACAAACGTAAGCAAGTTAATACGTCATTAACAATCAACGATTTTTTTATACATTTTAAAAATTTAACAAACACCGATCATGTTGAACAGGTTAATATTACCCAAATGATAGATGAATTTGACGATACCTCAGTTAATACCCATAATGAAAGTGTTTTTGAAGAATTTGATAAAATAATAACACCTGCTGAGATTGAACATGTTATTTCAAATCTTAAACGAGACAAAACCCCTGGCCATGATCTTCTGTTAACTGAATATTTCATAGAATTTAAAGACATTTTATTACCCGTTTTAAGCAAGCTATTCAATAGCATTATTGATTGTGGTTATTTCCCCAATTCTTGGTCAAACGGGATCATCCTACCCTTATACAAAAAGAACGACCCTAACGATGTAGGCAACTATAGAGGTATAACTTTATTAAGTGTTATATCCAAAATATTTACTTCTCTTATTAACAATAGACTTCTACAATGGAGCAGTAATCACAATATTATATCTGATGCCCAGTTCGGATTTAAGCCTGGCTATGGAACTTGTGATGCAATTTTTTCCATACATAGTCTGCTATCATCCACTTTAGCGCATAAAAAACGTTTATATTGTTGTTTCATTGATTACAAAAAGGCCTTTGATAGTATTAATAGAAATAATCGGATACGGTGTCACAGGAAAACTATTAACTATAATTAGATCAATGTATAATGATGTTAAATCATGTGTTAAACACCACGGGTCCTTCTCTGATTCTTTTTCAACTAGTGTGGGTTTAATGCAGGGAGACGCACTATCGCCTATGCTCTTTTCTCTTTTTGTCAACGATATTGAACTTGACCTGTTAAACCACTGCAATAACTCTTACGAATTGAAATATTTGAACTTATTATTGCTAATGTATGCTGATGACACAGTTATTTTTTTTTTTTATATAGAAGGCTTGCAAGAAAGTGTTAAATTGTTCTAAATATATATTGTTATAAGTGGAATTTATGTATTAATACCGATAAGACCAAGGTTCTTATATTCGTAACGGAGGTATTATACGAGATAATGAAAAGTGGTATCTAGGGGATAACGAATTGGAAATAGTAAATGAATTCAATTATCTGGGATTGGTATTAAAATTCAATGGAAAGTTTGTTGAGACACAAAAATGCATTGCTAATCAAGGTCGCAAAGCTTTATTTGGTTTGCTGAGAAAATTTAATGATTGTAACCTTAATGTAGAAACTAAGTTATATTTGTTTGATACTTATGTTAGCAGCATATTACGCTATTGCTGCGAGATTTGGGGATACCATAGCGCTACAGATATTGAAAAGGTACACATCGATTTCTGCAAAAGAATACTTGGTGTAAGTAAAAAATGTACTAATATGATGGTATTCGCAGAACTTGGTCGCTTTCCTTTAACCACTTCTCGAAAATTCAGAATTATTAAATATTGGCTGAAAATATTAAATACTAACAACTGTATTTTAAAGAGCTGCTACGAATTATTATTAGATGATATCAATCTCCCTAGATTTAATTGGGCAAATTCTGTGAAAAATATTCTACTAGAAGTAGGCCTTCCTCACATATGGGATAGCCAACAGGTCGAAAATAAAACTTCTTTCTTATTCACAGTTAAACAACGTTTAGAGGATCACTTCATCCAGGATTGTAACAGAATAATTGATTCGTCATCTAAAGGATTCTTATATCAGCATCTAAATCCTACTCATAATGTCAAGAACTATCTAAAAAAACGCCTTGAATTTGTATACAGCAAACTGATTACCAAAATACGATTATCTGACCATTGCCTTTTGTATTGAAGTCGGGAGACGCCAAAATACCCCAAGAGAAAACAGATTATGTACACTATGTGATAATGAAACAATCGAAGACGAATTCCATTTATATTTTGAGTTGTCCTTTTTTCGCCATGATCTAAGAATAAATTACATAAAGAAATACTTCTACGTCAGACCTTCCGTGTTTAAGTTAATCAAACTATTGAACTCGGAAAATATAAAAACTTTAAACAATCTTGGAAAATATTTATACAAGGCTTTTCTAAGAAGGGAAATGTTCATTAAAAATTAATATATTATGTTTACCCTCCTATTGACATTTTATATACTCTATTCATGTAATTTTGATTGTTAAATATCACACTATGTATATATGCACAACTGTTACTATGATAATAATATTGATGTTTATGTCGCGCCTATAGCCAGGATGGCTTTAGATAATAAAGAATTTGAGAATTCGTCATTAACAGGCGTCATTAACAGACGTAATTACATGTCTTTACCTATAGTTGGCGTCATAAACAGACGTAATTACATACATCTACCTACAGTTGGCGTCATTAACAGACGTAATTACATGTCTTTACCTATAGTTGGCGTCATGAACAGACGTAATTACATACATCTACCTACAGTTGGCGTCAGGAACAGACGTAATTACATGTCTTTACCTACAGTTGGCGTCATTAACATACGTTATTGCATGTCTTTACCTACAGTTGGCGTCATTAACAGACGTAATGCATGACTTAATTCCTTGATACATGTTATAAATAATTCTTAGACACTTTCCATTTATATATAAACCTTTTTTTTTGTTGCCATAAACCTGTTCGCCAAACTGTGTCGAATGCTTTAGAAAAATCAATAAAGGCACAATATAGTTTTTTTCTTTCGTTGTTTTACAATCTCAAATAAGGCATATAATGAAAAAATGTATTTAGTTGTACTATAATTCCTGCGAAAACCTGCTTGATTTTCCTTAAGATTTTTTGTCGATCCAAGAAATATAGTTATTCTTTTATTTAGAATAGATGTAAAGAGTTTTTCGAAACAACTTACGATTGTGATAGGTCTATACGTTTCGGGTTCTTTTTGGCTTCCTTTTTTCTTGTAGATTGGTTTTATAATACCTGTTAACCAGCCATCCGGTAATATTCCACTATTACAAATTAGGTCAAATAATCGTGTAAATATGGGAACAAGTTTGCTTTCAGCATATTTAAGATATTCGTTTGGAATTTCATCGATACCCATAGCTTTGTTATTATGAAGACATTTAATAGCATTTAAGACTTCCGCTTCATTAATCTTGCCATTGAGTATATTATTTTTAAGCGGAACATGAATATTTAAATTGTCATTTTCATCAATAGCTGTTTCGTTAATTTCTTTGAAGAATTCGAATAACTTATCTATAATAACTTGAAGAATTGTTGTTATTATTTATTGAGTTAATTAATTTCCAAAAATCTTTAGCCTTACATGCATGCATTTGTCTTATTTTGTCCTCAGATGATTTATCATATTTCTTTTTATAGAATTTCCTATATTTCTTACCAAAATTAATCATAGAGAGGCGATCAGCATTACACTTTGTATGATTAAATTTAAGTCGTGCTTTATAAAAATGATACCTTGCTGTTCTACATTATTTTCCAAACCAAACTTTATGGCTAAATTCTTGTCGTTTATTTTCTTTGCTGAATTTATCAAAATTTCCAACAGTTTTTTTCTGAACTTGTCTTCATAACATTTGCCAAATCACTTACTAGTCTGTTTATTGTTTCTTTATCAATTGTATCAGTATTTATAAAACCATTTTCTATATCAGATGAAAGATCTTTAATATTTTCCTCGTTCAAATTATTATTGTGTGCGTTTCCTTTTTTTTTCGATGTTTTACCTTTATCAATATTTTTGTATAATTTCACGTTAGTATCTGCTATGAACACCAGCATAAGATAAAGTGGGCAGTGAATATCTCAAAGTATTGGATTGAAATCACAAATTTGGAAATCTTTTATGTATGATAGAAGGGAAATGGAGGCAATGTTGTAGTCAACTACAGATTAGTCTTTACGTGTAAATTTTCCCAACTGTTTATCATTGCTGAAACGTCCATTTAAAATAATCAATTTAATAGACTTACACATGTCTAAAAGCTGAGAACCAATATTGTCCGTTTTAACATCTTGACTGACTCTAGTTAAAGGTATATCCACATTAAATATGCATGCTGCACTATTCAAATATTCACTCACACTTTCGTCTAGATCAAGCAAGTCAGTAATATTACAATCAGCAATACAATCAACCAAACAGAAAGTAATTACCTGCATTTACCTACAGTTTGCGTCATTAACAGTTGTTGTCAGTTTATGTCAGAATACACCAGATCCTGGTTGTCATAAAAACACATAGCTGGACACTTTGAAAAATATAGGTAGTACTAAATCAAATAACTTCCGACTGGGTCAAAGTTCGAGGTGCACCCAACTTTTAATAGAGAAGTAAGTCCTGTGAGTTTCTTGGTTGTAAAAAAAAGTAGTTTCATCTGGGCACTGTGTTAAGTAGCCTTGTGCATGAAACATGTATGGGGTACCTGTAAAAAAAAGTACTCGAATTTTGTGCGGAACTAGGGTAGTCATAGACGCTACCCGTTATCTCAGAAATGAGCAGCTTGATCCCCGATTTTTTTCTAATTAATTTTAAGGGTGAGGGGTGGTAGTATTTATATGCATGGCGTTTATGTTGATTGATACGATGAAGGTAGGAGTTTTAGGCACATATGTTATTATTGTCGTCTATAGGATTTGATTTGGTAGTATACACCCTGTATACATGTGGATTATTTCTATACCAAGAGGTTTTCATAGAGAACCATGAAGTTGTTTCTGTGCGATCGGTTCGCGTGTTCGAACACCTCATCCACGTTGACGTTGGGGACGCCCATGGCGACCATGTGGCGCGAGGATCGTCTGATCACGTGCGTCTGACAGTCGTGGTCACACTGCGCGTCGTGCTGCGGCGTCTCGTACTTGACTCTGCTGCCCGACCGCTTCCGCCGCCTGTCGCAACACACCCACAGCAGCGCCCGCCGGAACTTCTTGGCCACGAAGTTGTAGACGATCGGGTTGATGGCGTGGTTGGAATACATCAGGATTCGCGCCAGGTAGAACACAGAGAGGAAGGTGTTTGGGTCGATGTTTCGGAGGACGGCGTCCTCTTCGAACATCGTCCACATGGCTAGCGCTCTGTACGGCGAGTGGCAGACGAAGAAGACGAGCACGACGGTGACGATGATCTGGATCATCTGCCGCTTCAGCCGGACGACCTCGCTCGGGTAGAGCTCCAGCCGACGCTCCTCCTTCCGGAACTGACACACCAGGGCGAAGCAGACGCGCATGTATAGTAGCACGATGAACAGGAAGGGCACGACGAAGAACAGGCTGGTGATGAGGACCATGTACACCTTGTGCCACGTGCTCAGGATGGGCGTGATGCACACGGACACCGGCGTCCCGTCCAGCAGCATCCGCTTCCGGTACTCGGTGATGAAGAGGACGGGGACCGCCGACGTGATCGAGATGATCCAGATGAGGACGAACGTGACGACGATGAAGCGGGACGTGGGACCGGTGTGGGACTGGCTGTGACAGGCCACGCGGAACCGTTCAAGGCTGATCGTCAGGATGGTCGCAACCACGGCGTGACTGACGACGTTCTCCAAGAAAGGCACAAATTTACCTACAAGAGAAAGGCTATCATTAATGGTGTTGATGTGGGTTGTTATTGTTATTGGTTGTTGCTGGCTGTTGTTGTTGTTGGTTATTATTGTGGTTGTTGGTTGTTGTTGTTGTTTTTGTTGGCTGTTGTTGTTGTTGGTTGTTGTGGTTGTTTTTTGGTTGTTGTTGTTGTTGCTGGTTGTTGAAGTTGTTGGTTGTCGTTTTTGGTTGTTGTTGGTTGTTGTTGGTTGTTGTTTGATGTTTTTGTTGGGGAAAGTGCCTAAAACGCTCACTGTGCCTATAGCTTACAATATAACTCCCACTATCATTTTTGGAAATGTTCTGCAAAAGGTACGTTGTAATTACATCATAAATGATGTGTCCACTGTCTGTGACCTTACACTGTGAATTCCGATAGCCAAAGGAGCAGTGGGTCGATCCGAGAGACACAATTTAATACAGTTTGGTAATTTCAGGCCCGTACGCAAGATTATTGGGGGGAGGGGGCGGGGGGGGGGGGGGGTGCAAATTTCTCGTGATGGGACAACCCTCGACCCCCCCCCAACAAAAAAACCCACCCCCCCAAACAAACAACGTTTACGTAACGTTATCTAAAGATAGAAAATATGTGGACTTTTTGTAAACGGAAGAGGCAGAGGGATGGGGTTAGGTAGAGGGTAGGTAGAGGAATGGGGTTAGGTAGAGGTCAGGTAGAAGAATGGGGTTAGGTAGAGGGAGACGAATGATAAGTCGAAGGGAAGCAAAGGATACGGTCAGAGACATCATCATCACCATCATTATAATTATTTTATTATTATTATTATTATTATTATTATTATTATCAACATCATCATCACCATCATCATCATCATCATCATCATAATTATAATTATTTTATTATTATTATTATTATTATTATTATTATTATTATTATATTATATATTTTTTTATAAAAATCACCAAGTTTTTAAAAATATTTAAATCTCTCTCTCTCTCTCTCTCTCTCTCTCTCTCTCTCTCTCTCTCTCTCTCTCTCTCTCTCTCTCTCTCTCTCTCTCTCTATATATATATATATATATATATATATATATATATATATATATATATATATATATATATATATATATATATATATATAAATACATATTATTATAAATAAATATAAATAAAGCCTTATCAATATATATATATATATATTTCATTAAACAACAGTCAATATACCGACACTTTCGCTATTGAGTAGACACAGCCATTGTTTTAACCTTTAACCATTTACGCCACCTAGAGAGCTGACTGCGCATTAGTTCTGTGACGTCATAGTTAAAGTTTGTTTTGTTTAACAGTACAATAATTTATTAACCATTGGCTATTGGATGTCAAATATTTGGCGATTTTAACATTATAGTCTTAGAGACGAATCCCTTACATTTTTCCATTAGCAGCAAAGAATCTTTTATATGCACCATCCCACATACAAGATAGCACATATATCACGGCTTTTGATTTACCAGTCGTGGTGAACTGGCTGGAACGAGAAATAGCCCAATGGGCCAACCCTCCGACGGGGATCGATCCGAGGCCGACCGCACATCAAGCGAGCGCTTTTACTCGGTAGTTCATAATACTCGTGACTCCCAATCGAATAGTCTCTTACGTGATGACGGCATTAGTAATTAAACAGATGAGCTGTCAGCTTAACATATTTGATTTATACAATATTTATTGCTGTCATACAAAAAGAAAAGAAGAAGCGGTTTGGAGACTGGCCAACAGGTAATAACTAAAGAAATACTCGTATATGTGTTCAGTTGACAGCTCACAATAGTTATTATCACAACTAACTTGCAATAATGAGCATATTTCTCCCTTGTCATGTGATAATCTAAACGTGCGGACTGTAAAGGAATTGTTCAGGTGACAATATCACGAGGGGTCAGAAATGAATTCATCTGTTCAACCAACATCTATTAAATGATAACCCAGAGACCCTTTCTCCCTCTCCCTGCATTCTATTCCTCCAGTAAAATGATCAGTTGAAAACCCCTTTCTTCTCCTCCCTGCTTTATTTTTCTCCAGTAAAATTATCAGTTGAAAACCCCTTTCTTCTCCTCCATGCTTTCCATTCTTCCAGTAAAATGATCAGTTAAAAAACCCTTCTCTTCATCCAGTAAAATGTATGTATGAATAACTATATATTGTATGTATGTCGAGGTTGACAATTACATAAATATATATTAACGTACTGGCGCATGGGGATAATTGAATCCTTTTTGGCTTCAGATATTGTCCTATGCCGTTGCTGGGACTCGAACCTATCTCACCGAATCGCCCGCAAATTGCAGACTTGCCACGATACCTTCTGAGCTATTGAGGTATGCATAAAAAGGATGCTCTTTAACTCAGCCATATGCGTGGTGCCTACAAATTACGCTGTCCATCCCGCTTACGTGCACGAAACAGTGGGCAGACCTGGTGCTGGCTAGTATGTATTGATGTATGAATATCTATATATTGTTTGTATGTCGAGGTTGACGATTACATACATAGATATTAACGCACTGGCACAGGGGATAATTAAATCCTTTTTGGCCTCACAAATTGTTCCATGCCGTTAATGGGACTCGAACCTATGGCACAGAATCACCCGCAAATTGCAGACTTGCCACGATACCTTTTGAGCTATTGGGGTATCCATAAAAAGGATGCTCTTTAACTCAGCCATATCCATGCATATCTTACTCTTTCTTTCTCTCTCTCTCTCTCTCTCTCTCTCTCTCTCTCTCTCTCTCTCTCTCTCTCTCTCTCTCTCTCTCTCTCTCTCTCTCTGTCTCTCTCTCACACACACACACAGACACACACACACACAATATGACGTGTGTGTGTGGCTGGAACGAGAAATAGCCCAACTGGCTCACTGACGGGGATCGATCCCACAACGACCGCGCATCAAGCGAGCGCTTTACCACTGGACTACGTCCCACCCTCGTGTCGTAGTTAAGCCATCGCACTTATGTTAATATATATGATACTGGTAGATACATTAAACCACTTTCCTGAACACACAACACAAATACCTGGATAGCGTGTTTGAACTTTAATTATATAAGCACGAATATTAAGTTAAAACGAAATGAATCTGAACAGACAACGTCAGCTTCACTCAGCAACTCTAGGACTGCGTTCAACCAGACCGAGCGAAAAACGACCGCTGGACTGGTTTATGCGCCTCACGTTAAACCAAATGGCCACGTCGGGAACCAATCAAATAGTTCGTGAACGTTAGCGAAACGTTTGCTGGCTGAACTTAGGCGAAGTTCTTGTCAGTTGTAAATATCAGTATTGGCTGTCTTCCTTCAACTCGACGCAGAAATGGGTCTTCCCCCTCGGTGCGGTTCCATCTCCTTCCAGGTTAATTTCCCGTCTTGTCTGGGGAAGGCGGGGCAGGGTTTCGTGTCGCTATAGGAATAATATCGTCTTGATGGAACTGAAATGCGGAATATCGGCTAGCAATCCGTCAGGAACAACAACAAAAAAAAGAGAGAAAAAAGTTTGCTTTGTTTAACAACACCACTAGAGCACATTGATTTATTAGTGATCGGCTATTGGATTTCAACCATATGGTCATTTTGACACAGTCATAGAGAGGAATCCCGCTACATTTTTCGATTAGTAGCAAGGAATATTTTATATGTACTGTCCCACAGATAGGATAGCACACATCACTGGTTGAACGAGAAATAGCCCAATGGGCCCACCGACGGGGGTCGATCCTAGACCGACCGCGCATCAGGCGTGCGCTTTACCACTGGGCTACGTCCCGCCCCTTCCGTCGGGAACAGTCAAGTGATTCTTCCTGAGATTAGAGATTCCATGTCCGTAAATGTTGGGAATTGGCGTTGTTTCCGCTTTAGCCCGACCAATGAGTTTTGCCTTGAAGGCATCTGCATGTTTGAAGGAATGGCTCTGCCGCGTGGTTGTGCTGCCACTATTCTGCCGTCCACAGCACGTTGTACACGGTCACGACGTAGGCTCTACACTGCGACTTGAACACACACTAGGTTTTTCGCTCCATTCGTTTTGTAAAAGTAAAGTTTGTTTTATTTAAAGACGCCACTAGAGAACATTTATTTTTTTATCTTATCATCGGCTATTGGACGTCAAACATATGGTCATTCTGCGTTTGTTTTTAGAGGAAACCCGCTGTCGCCACATAGGCTACTCTTTTACGACAGGCAGCAAGGGATCTTTTATTTGCGCTTCACACAGGCAGGATAGCACACACCATGGCCTTTGTTGAACCAGTTATGGATCACTGGTCGGTGCATGTGGTGTACACCTACCCACTGAGCCTTGCGGAGCCATTCTTTTTGTTTACACAAAATTTATGCTCGGTTATAATACAGATGTCTGCCGCCTCGCAATGTGTCAATATAAGTTACCCTAACCTGTTCAGCTGCCATTATGTAAAATGACAAATAGTTTACAATTGTGGGTGTGGGTGTGGGTGTGGGTGTGGGTGTGGGTGTGGGTGTGGGTGTGGGTACTTTTTAGCATGCTTCCATCAGAGAACTGTTCAAGCACGCCTGTCGTGGGCACAACCACTGACTTCGCCAGAGTGTTCTGTCCATGACAGGAGTTTCCCATTGTGGGTGTGGGTGATTTTTGGCATGCTTCCATCAGAGAACTGTCCAAGCACGCCTGTCGTAGGCACAACCTCTGACTTCGCCAGAGAGTTCTGTCCATGGCAGGAGTTTCCCCATTTTGATGCAAAACTTTATAGTGTGAGAAAAACACGTGCGCAATTACTACCCAGTGAAGTAATCCTTTAAAATTGTAGACCCTAATACTAGCAAATTAAATGAAATAACGAAACAAACAAAACAAACAAGAACAAGCACAAATGATACCCCGAACGGTAATCTTAAAAAAACAAAAACAACTGTAGCTACTAATCGTACGCGAGGATGCTTCCTCATTTCGTTGGTAAAAAAAACAACAACCCCAAAACCCCCACATGGCTCATACACCAATGAAGAGCATACAAATCAATTAGACCATTCTGCTTCCCGGTACATTTATTATTCGGTTAGCAGGTACTACCCAAAATAGGATTTTCTACTTCCCAGGCCCAATCTGATTAAAATTAGCTCTACTGGTCTACCAGTAGATCTAATGTAGCATTGCGTGTACTCTTATGTCCAGGTGACATTTCATCTATAAAAAACAATTTACATATCGACCAATTACACTTCGCCTTTTATAGCGTTATTCGGGAGCATACAAATTCTAAAAATATCGGGCGAGACTATTTATGCAATAGGCACACTTGTTGGTCTATTTCAACATTAAAAAACAGGGGGAAAAGTGCAGTAATAAACTCTGGATTGTATACTAGTATAAACAGATTTTATGGCACGGGGCTTTTTTTTTTCGTCTTGAAACGAATTTTATATAAAAATTATAATTGACTTAATTAAAGTAGACCAAGCGTAGCAGTAAATATAAATTGAAACTCAGTATTAATAAAGCTAAAAATGCCTCATGGACTCAGTTTTGTGGTTCCCTCAACAGGAACTCAAAGGTTAGAGAGGTGTGGGCAAAGATCAAAAGGGTGAAAGGGAAACCATCTAGTATTAAAGTAATAATTAAAAATAATAACCAAAATAAAGCGAATATTTTGGGAGCCACCTTTAAAAATAACTCAGCTACTAATAATTATAATAAAGAATTTCAAGGCAGAAAAATTAATATTGAGAAATCTAGTCCTATCCCTGATGAATCCTGCTCCCCGAAAGATGACCTGCCGTATAATGCACCATTTAGATTACAGGAATTGTGTAGTGCTTTTGGTGGCCGAAAAGCCACGGCTCCGGGCCCTAATAATTTTAGCTATATGTTTTTGAAAAATATGCCCACCAAAACGCTAGAACTCTTCCTGGAATTATTTAATTTAATATGGAGCGAGGGGTATCTCCCATTGGAGTGGAAACACGCAGAGGTGTTTGCGCTCCCTAAAATGGGTAAAGACCTCTCCCTCCCTACTAATTACCGACCCATTTCATTGACATCCAGCGTTTGCAAGATCATGGAATGCATGGTTAACAACCGCCTTGTCCACTTTCTGGAGGTAAATAGTTTGTTGTCTACCTTCCAGAGTGGTTTTAGAAAGCATCACTCCACCACCGACCATATTGTGCGCCTTCAAACCGAGGTTAAGGATGCCATGCGGAATGGGCACAAAGTGGGTGGAGTGTTTGTAGATATAGAAAAGGCGTATGACATGGTCTGGCGACGGGGATTGTTAATGAAAGCATACAAAATGGGGGTCAAGGGTGCAATGTTTACATTTATTTCAAAATGTTTAATGCAGAGAACATTTGCAGTTAACGTTAGTGGTTCTTTCTCCCCCATTTTAACACTTGAAAATGGTATCCCACAAGGCTCAGTAATAGCACCCACTCTGTTTGCAATTTTTATTAACGATTTGGCAGAGGTGCTTATTACAAAAAATGAAAGTATTAAATCTAAGATAAGTATCGGTCTCTTCGCAGACGATACTGCATTGTGGGGAATCGCAAGTAATTAAAAAGATCTCCAGGTGGATATTAATAATTTAGCCCTTTGGTCCAGAGCTTGGGGTGTTACCATTTCAAATGCAAAAACTAAAAGTATAATTTTTCATAAGAAAAGACAATTTAAATCAATATGTGATTCGAACTTAAAATTTAATGAAATAATAATTGATCAAGTGTAATCGGTCAAATTTCTGGGAGTAATCTTTGACCACAATCTTAGTTTTGGGGAACACATCACTGAGGTTACTGGTATTTGTGTTATATACCTCAATTTACTGAGGGTAATATCAGGAACACCATTGGGTGCAGACCGTAAAACATTGCTCATGATCTTTGAGGCATTTATTGTGTCCAGGCTGCAGTATGGTGCCCAGGCCTTTGGCTGTGCCAGTCAAACCCAGCTCCGAAAACTTGATAGCGTATATGGTAGGGCCCTCAAAATTATTGTTGGGGGCACTATCTGTACGCCATATGATAGTGTAATGGTTGAGCTGGGAGTTATACCCTTAGCCCTTAGGAGAATCAGGCAAGGTTTAAGATATATTAATAAAGTCCGTAGTCTGGTGCCTGACTCTCCAGTCAACCAACTTAAACCTGTATTAATAAATAATATTAACAGAGATAAGGACATATCTGTAGTTTCATATTTAAATAAGTTCGCAGATGACTTTGGGATTGTTGGCCTGCCATTGAGTAGGGTGGAAATTGATTCTACCCTCCCATGGCTGATCGGCACCCCAATGGTTCATTACCACATCAGGGAAGAAATTATAAAAACGGATAACAACAATTTAAAGAAAATAATCTTTCAAACAGTAGTAGGGGAATTCTACCCGGATGTAATTCAGATCTATACAGACGGGTCGAAGGACCCTGATACTGGAAAAACAGGAATGGCCTTTATAATAAAAAATATTAATGTTAAAAATCCCATAGCCATTAGGGCTAGGCTGTCGGATAATATTTCAGTTTATATTACCGAACTGATGGCCATACTGTATTCTCTGAAGTGGGTCGAACGATATCATAAAGTTAATAGCCCTAACAGATATGTTATTTTATCTGATAGTCTTAGTGCCCTGCAGGCAATCAGTGGCGCCCACAGTGTTAGGCCAGAGATTATTTGCAAAATTTTAAAAACCTATAATAAAATTGTTGGTGAAGGAATTGAGGTCGTCATGGAGTGGGTCCCGGCACATATCGGAATAGCAGGTAATGAACTGGCTGATGCGAACGCAGAAAGGAGTTTGCTGGACCCCGTGGTCGGCGTACCAGTGGAACATAATTATAATGAAATAAATTCTATAGCCGAGCCGCACTTTGGTCGTCTGTGGCAGACTGAGTGGGACCACAGAACCAGAGTGTGGCATGCTTATATCAAACCAAAGGCGCCCCCCCCCCCCCCCCCCCCCCCCCACCGGTCCAGTATCATTTAATGTTAAAGCTACTAAAATTGTATCAAGACTGCGGATGGGCACGTCATCCGCACTTAACGATACTAAATTTAAAACTAGAGTAATACAATCACCTAATTGTTTGGTATGCCATACAATAGAAAATGTTAATCACTGTTTGACCGAGTGTACCAAACATTCCAAAATTAGACTAAAGTTGATTAATTATTTAAATAAAATTAATTTAAAATTTACTGCCTTTAACATTTTGAATCCACCGAAAGAACATAAAATGGTGATGGACAGGTTGGTGGTCGCCTTTGTCTATCAATCTAAAATTAATATTTAAATAAAATAATTGACCAGCTCCTGGGCGGACACTGCCTAGGCATTGTTAGATTGGTGCAAAAGTGATCGCCTGGGGGCTGGTATATATTATATATTTAGTGGGTGCGGCAGTATTACTATATTGTAATTGCCTCCTCTCCCTTATGGAGTTGGAAGGACGTTGCTCGCCCTAATTCTCCACTTCTCAATCTCCTCCGTGTGCATGTCGCGCCTGGCCGGCTTCGGATTAGTGGATTATACTATTTTTATATTGTACCGGTTTTTTAACTATAAATTTGTATATTCTATATATTATATTTAATAAAATAAAAAAATATAATTGTATAGTACTTTGTGGTATGAATGGTGTGAGTGAATGCTATATTTACTCCGGGCTGATGGTAGGGGGAATGTTATCTGGCAGTAACAACCCCCCCCCCCCCCCCCCCCCCCCCCCCCCCCCCCCCCCCCTTCTCGCCGACCAAATATATTGTACAAATCTTTTTATAATTCTTAGTTTGGTTCTATTTTTTAAAATTAGTGTTAGGTTACTGGCGTGCTCGTTTTAATTTGTTTTAATTTATTTTATACTTGTTTTTAAATTTATTGAAATAAAAAGAAATTGGAACTTAATAGGGCGGGATGCTGCTCCTATCCTAGTTGATGGAACCTGGTACTATACCATGTATCCATCCTCTAGTCTTCTAAATTAAAGGGTCACAGCGTCTGGTGAATGATGTAACCTTCAGATTCCCGTGGATTACGGAGAGGCGCCTCTGGACTTCAGGATCATCCGAATTGGTTTCGCTCTGCCAGGCTAACCAGACGCAATCTTTCCTCTATCTGTTAATCTAGCGGTGTGGGCCACTCTCTTAGTGACCCATCCGCACAACCACTTGTGGAGCACCGAGAATGGAGGGCACGACGGTTGGGTTGGCTGGGGGTGGGTCGCGTGGGGTGGGGGGGGGGGGTCATGCAACCAGAAATAGGTTAGGCCATAGGCGTAGGCGGTTTTGGCCGTAGGGGGTGTTAAGTTTGTCTGGGGGACTGCCCATCGCCCCCGGGTGGCCCTCCCCCGGTTTCGGCCACATTGAAGTTTCCAATATAATCGGAGTCTCTTATAAAAAATCTTCCCCGCTACTAAGCAAACTTCCTGTGGCCTAGGCCCAACTTCCTAGAAACCAACCCAACTGAATTGTAAGGGTTAATAATGAGCTTTGTAATATTATAATAATTTAATTTGGGAATACCCGTTCTAAAAGTGCGTCAAAATTGAATATATTTAAATAGAATTAAAAAATAAATTATATTTATGATTTAAATTGTTTAGAAATGACGCAATAAAAATTAAATTATAAAGTCCCATTCCCTGATTGGTGTAAAATCAAAATTGTCCTAAGTAATTTTCCGCCCCGGACTGGGTCACTGGCATCCAGATACCGAGCCCGGGGTGGTCATGCTCGAAGCCTTAGTGGTATAGGAGCATGTTAAAAACATTAAGACTAAGACCAAGCGTAGCGTCTTGACAATAACACGCGAACGTTTATTCGAAACACATATTGCATATGGTTCTTTTTATCTATCTGCAATCTCAATGTTGACAGGTGTTCTTGCAATTAACCTACTGACCAATCATCAACAAAACCAATGCACAGGTGTTAGTGATTTTTGTGGGGTTTTATTTATTTATTTATTTAATTACTAGCGTAACCCTGGGCGGAATCTATATAGCTTGAGTGATGTGTGGTCTGACGGTCACTGTCACTTTCGCCTTGTATTAGTTTGCGTTCAAACTTACATTTCAACTGTTTTAGCTATGCATGTTTAGCTATACCGGTGTCACATATAATTTGCACTCCCCTGGATTTGCACTCCCCAGTCAAGATTATACGTAGAATAAGCACTCCCCAGTGCATATTATACATGTAATATACACTCCCCGAGTCTATCATCTTCATAAATCAAGGCTAATATTCGTTCCTCGTATTCAGCCTTGATACATGTCGTCAAGAAATCGTGCCACAAAATGCTTAAATTTAATTGGATGCGATGAGATCTGATTGCAACGAATCGCAACGCTCCTTATAGATTCCCTTGTTATTGTAAACAAAGATGCCAGCGTCAGCGTCCGTGGAAACGTGTTGTGTTTGTCACGATATGTTAAAAAAAAATTTCGGCGGTTCATTTTTGATATTGCTTTCAAGATTGTCACATGTTACCGATGCTGTGATTGGTCAGCGATGTCATCGTGTAAGGGACATAATCGGTGTTACAAATTTTCTTCCAATAGAGGGCGCTAGTAGTGGATATCAGTAATCTTGACTACATGTATCAAGGCTGAATACGAGGAACGAATATTAGCCTTGATTTATGAAGATGCCAGTCTATATTATATGTATAATATGTACTCCCTCTGAATAATATGCACTCCCCCAGTTTACATTACAAGTAGGTTATAATAATTATTTGTAAGCATTCAGATAATGATTATAATAAAGCTGGTCTGACCCACGGCACTAACTAACGACCGCCGGTAGTAGGGGTGTATAGTAGGTGGCTACAAGTGCCTTTTAACAATGCTAGAAGTAACTACTGAACACTCTCCGACTAAGCCCACAGCTAAAAGCTGATGGAGATGGACAGATGTGTGGCACATATAGCCACAAGAAACAAGCACCTGTCGCGGTTGGAGGGACATAGACTGGGATGTGGAGGTGGACAGCGAAAGAAGTTGAAAGATAGGAGTTGCCAGATCGGGAAGAAATGAAATGGAATTCAAAGGAGAGAAAGGAATGGGGGCAGTGGGATATAAAAAAAATTAAAAAAAGAAGTTGGAAAAAAAGTGACGATGGACTGTTACCTTGAAGGCAAATGCTGCATTTATAGATTCATGTGATTATGCACAGTAATCTACGACCGAGGCCGCGGGATGTTCGAGGACAAAATGGGTACATATTACAATATGGGTCGTTTATTACAAAACGTGAGTTATGTACATGTAGATAGTCTACACCCATTCCATTGCAAACCGATCCAAGTCGGTGGACCCATTGGACTATTTCTTGTTCCATGCAGTGCACTAAGACTGGTATATGAAAGGCCGTGGTATGTGCTATCCCGTCTGTGCATATAAAAGATCCTTTGTTACTGATGGAAAATTCTAAATGGTTTCCTATCTAAGACATCCAACAGCCGATGATTAATAAATCAATGTGCTCTAGTGGTGTCGTTAAACAAAACAAACTTTTATTTCATTGCCCTACAAATTCAACAGAAACTGCTTTTTGCAACACTTTAATTGATTATGATACGAAAACGTCAGTTCATTTGTAAAACCCATTTAAGCAAACATATTAATCTAGATGGTATGTCCATTTTGTTTAATGGAAATAAATTTTCGTAACAGTAAAAGATGTAATGTGATGCAAAAGAATATATTTCAACGTGCTTTTCTGTCTTTGTACAGTTTCTTGAACATTTTTAAAAATATAATTTTATTTTATTTAACATTTTTAACCTAACCATACATACATAAGTACATACACACAAAGACATCACAAATACATAAATAATCACTGGCCTCAGTGGTGTCGTTACCATAGTTTGACACCCAATAGCCGATGTATTTTTCGTGCTGGGGTGTCGTTAAACATTCATTCATTCATTCATTCAGTGGTGTCGTGGTTAAGTCATCGGACTACAGGCTGGTAGGTACAGGGTTCGCAGCCTGGTGCTTAGTCCAAATCAGAGCGAGTTCTTAAGGGCTCAGTTGGTAGGTGTAAGGCCACTACACCTTCTTCTCTCTCACTAACCATTAACCAACTAACAACTAACCCACTGTCCTGGACAGACAGCCCAGATAGCTGAGGTGTGTGCCCAGGACAGCGTGCTTGAACCTTAATTGGATATAAGCATGAAAATCAGTTAATGAAAATGAAATGAAATGAAAGTGGTGTCGTGACCGGCCTCGGTGGCGCAGTGGTTAAGCCATCGGACTACAAGCTGGTATGTACAGGGTTTGCAGCCCGGTACCGGCTCCAACCCAGAGCGAGTTCTTAAGGGCTCAGTGGGTAGGGATAATGCCACTACACCATCTTCTCTCTTACTAACCACTAACCAACTAACAACTAACCCACTGTCCTCGACAGACAGCCCAGATAGCTGAGGTGTGGGCCCAGGACAGCGTGCTTGAACATTAATTGGCTATAAGCACGCAAATAAGTTGAAATCAATGAATCAAATGGTGTCATGGTTAAGCCTTTGGACAGGTAGGTACTGGGTTCGTAGCCCGGTACCGGCTCCCACTAGGAGCGAGTTTCAGTGGGTAGGTGCAAGACCATTACACCGACATATCTCTCACTAACCACTAACAACTAACCACTAACCCACTGTCCTGGACAGACAGCCCAGATAGCTGAGGTATGTACCCAGAACAGCGTGCTTAGACCTTAATTGGATATAAGCACGAAAATAAATTAAAATGAAATGAAATAAATGATCAGAAGACAGCATATACATACACGACATTCGATATTGTTATTTATTTGATGAGGGCGGGATGTAGTCCAGTGGTAAAGCCCTCGCCTGATGCGCGGTCGGTTTAGGATCAATCCCCGTCGGTAGGCTTATTTGGCTATTTCTCGTTCCAGTCAGTGCAACACGACAGGTATATTAAAAGCCGTGTTATGTATTATCCTGTCTGTGGGATGGTGCATATAAAAGATCCCTTGCTACTAATGGAAAAATGCAGCGAGTTTCCTCTCTAAGACTATATGTCATAAATACAAAATATTTGCATTTACAAATCATTGTGCTCCAGTGGTGTTGTTAAAGAAAACAAACATTAACTTTTTATTATTTGATTGTTATGTTCACTCTTAGTGTGAGTATTTCACAAAACTCTTGACACTGAAATATTTTAACAATGTTTTTTTTTTCATCAGTTAAAAAGTCAACCTGTAATGAGCCAGGGCAGTCTCAAATATAAACTGTAAGTGAAAAGACAAGAAAGAATAATTAAATAATTTCAAATCAAACCTCTATTTTTTAATTTTTTGGAACAGGCTTGAGAGATCTATGGTTATATCAAAAGTTTTTTTTTTTTTTTTTTTTTTTGGGGGGGGGGGGGGTCCTCTTTTGCTAACATTAACATTAAACAGCTTATTCATAGTATTTGTCTTCAAGGGTAGAATGATAACACCATCACTTGTCGAAACTAAATTATTATAATAACATTATATGTTATTGGTTTTCTTACACACCCGTTAGTGAGAACATCAATCGTCATTTATTATAAAACAAGTACTTGTCTACACATATACGTGTGTTAACAATTTCAAGACATACGACTGGCTGCTCCTAAGTGAAGACCAGGTAACCAATGCCTGGCATCCAATGAAAAAACAGCACGATCGAAATCGATTACACTGTCATGTATAGTTAACCTGACAATCATTTGTCTGTGACGCGTAAGTCAGCTACAAGGATGGAAATGTTTTATTTAACGACGCACTCGTCACATTTTATTTACGGTTATATGGCGTCGGACATGATTAAGGTGTACTGGCTGGAACGAGAAATAGCCCAATGGGCCCACCGCCGGGGATCGATCACAGACCGACAGCGCATCGAGCGAGGGCATTACCACTGGGCTACGTCCTTCCCCCTGTTCAATAGATTCCTTAAGCATATATGACAGAGCTATGCCATGAAATACCGTTATGAAAACTATTTGATTCTCTCATCTTTATACTTATACTCTATTAACCGTAAACATACAGTTCATAGGCTTTACAAATATTAGATAACCTTATACATGTACAATGCATATATCATTAACAGGGAAAACAGTTTACATTGTATTGAAAGTGATGAAAATATCCAATATAAAATGTAACAATTGTTATTAAAAAAAAGTTATGATACTCATCGAACAGCATTCATATTACAAAATTTACATACTCTATCCTTTCTGTCAGCATTGTTATATATTCCAGTTTTTATTGCGCAGATAGTCTGTACTTACATAATAATATTTGTTTATATTTTGAGGAAATTGCTTTTTGTAGGTAATATTGTAAACAAACTACTGTCCTGGTACTGGTATATAATACGGGATATAACGTACATGGATTGGGTAAACTCGTCTGTCATCTTCTGTTTAATTTCAGATAAACTAGATTATAGTTAGTGACATTATGTTCATACTGGCCCATCGGAGAGTTTTTTTAAATGGGGGAGGGGGGGGGGGGTAATGATCCTGATCTTTAGTACCTTGCCCGAGGCTAGGGTGGTCCGTGGGCATGCTCCCCCGGGATAATTTTAAAATTGGATAGCTTTAAATGTGTTTTCTTGGCATCTGAATCGCACACTAATTATTAGCCATTTTTAAGCAACAATTTAAAAACTACTTTAAGGATGATTTTGCATACTACTATAACCCAAGAATGTTTAATTGGCTATAAGCATAAAAATAAATTTAAAAAGAAAATTGGCTGATCCCATACGTAAACAAACAAAGACAAACAACTAAACAAAGAAACAAACATCCCTCAAGAAAAAGGGGGGGGGGGGGGGGGAGCAAAAACAACCCCCCAACCCCCCCAACCAACAAACAAATGCCCCACAAAAAACCCCCACACAGAAACAGAAAAATAAATACCCCCTCAAACCCCCCCCCCCCCCCCCCCTCACCCCAACAACAACAAAATATAAAACAAAAACAAAACAACAACAAAATCAATGAAACAAAGAGACAAAACAAGAATCAAGAAATATCAAGAGAGAAAACAGTCCGTTCACTTCTCGTGTTGTACCGGCCTCGGTGGCGTCGTGGTTAGGCCATCAGTCTACAGGATGGTAGGTACTGGGTTCGGATCCCAGTCGAGGCATGGGATTTTTAATCCAGATACCGACTCCAAACCCTGAGTGAGTGCTCCGCAAGGCTCAATGGGTAGGTGTAAACCACTTGCACCGACCAGTGATCCATAACTGGTTCAACAAAGACCATGGTTTGTGCTATCCTGCCTGTGGGAAGCGCAAATAAAAGATCCCTTGCTGCCTGTCGTAAAAGAGTAGCCTATGTGGCGACAGTGGGTTTCCTCTATAAAAAAAACAGTGTCAGAATGACCATATGTTTGACGTCCAATAGCCGATGATAAGATAAAAAATCAATCAGCGTCGTTACATAAAACATTGTTGTGAGTTAAATGTAGCAACAAAAACAAAAAAGAGAGCAGAAAGTCTAATTATTCGCAAAATGAAAATTTATTTTCGACGCATAAGTACGAGGATTTTAAAGATACACTCGACGCACCCCAGAAAGATGTGTGCCATCTACACACCCGATAACACGACGGAACTGTCCTATTTGGAAAAGCTCGTCCTTAATTCTTTGAGTCTCGGCGTTATTTGGAAATTTCACAAAGACATCTATTTTCTGTGCTAGGGAAGTGGATATACGGTGGATCGATCTGCAAGCTGTAGATTGTGATATATGTAGAAGATCGCTAACAATGATATGAAATGTTCCAGACGCATAGTATTGCAAAGCTATGAGGACTTTCTGATAGGACAGAAGGGCGCAGTTTCTTCTTGTTTCGTGTTCAGTATCCACGGCAACTATATCCGTAATACGCATTATTCCCATGCACGAAACTCTATAGCGTTTTATAAGTTCAGAGTCGGAAAACACATCCAAAGGGTTCTTACGATCCCTCAAAATACGTTCCCGTCGCATTGCTCGTCGTAACCCCGCCAACTACAACATTCTACGTGCCATCTTGACCGCACGATGTAACACAAACAAGTGACTCAGCAGCTTGCTAATGCGTTAGAGGTACTCCCGATCGACTCTACACTTAGCAAGCAACTTAGAAGCCATCTTCATAAATCAAGGCTAATATTCGTTCCTCGTATTCAGCCTTGATATATGTAGTCAAGATTACTGATATCCACTACTAGCGCCCTCTATTGGAAGAAAATTTGTAACACCGATTATGTCTCTTACACGATGACATCACAGCATCGGTAACATGTGACAATCTTGAAAGCAATATCAAAAATTAACCGCCGGACGCTGACGCTGCCATCTTTGTTTACAATAACAAGGGAATCTATAAGGAGCGTTGCGATTCGTTGCAATCAGATCTCATCGCATCCAATGAAATTTAAGCATTTTGTGGCACGATTTCTTGACGACATGTATCAAGGCTGAATACGAGGAACGAATATTAGCCTTGATTTATGAAGATGCTTAGAAGCTTGCTACCATTAGAAGGGTTTTATGAATAACACTTAGCAACAAACTGGAGTTAGAGGTACTCCCGATCGACTCTACACTTAGCAAGCAACTTAGAAGCTTGCTACCATTAGAAGGGTTTTATGAATAACACTTAGCAACAAACTAGAGTTAGAAGCCAGTTTAGCAACTAACTAGCCTTAGCAAGCTATTGTGAATTTGGCCCCATAAATTTATTTATACTCTGGCCGTAATTCAACGTCATATGAGGTACAATGTAAAAATATAATTAAATAAATAAATGACAAGATGGCACATTCGTCATAATAATGTACATCAGGTAAAACAAGTGTACATCTATGGGTTCATACTTGCATTTGAAGACATATTTTGCATATACAAATAAAATGAAATTGTAAAAACATATACTCAACAACGAAAGTTGAGCTAATGTTAAAAGAAATGGCATAACATTATTAAATTAACCTATTTTTATTAATTAGTGTTCACATCTTAAATGTTTACCATTTACAAACAACATAAACTCATCAACACAACAGGAGGACCTGGTTTTCTTTCAAGTTTATTCAACCATGGCAAATTTAGACGTCGTAAAAGATATTTGCTAAACTTTCGTTGTTGAGTATATAGATTTCAGTCATGGGACTTAAGAATATGCATAATTTGTTTACAGAAAACTGCTAGCTTTCTGAGGACACCAGGTTTTTTTTTACTGTCAAATAGCATTCTAAATTTATAAACATTTGGTCTAGACTGGCAACTCTTTGGCAGAAGTCTTGCTCTTTCATTTTTAAAAATAGGACAACACATTACATAATGAAATTCTTCACCAATTTCGTTATTTGTACACAGAAAGCATGTTCTATTTATTAACGGTTATTTTCCATTTGCCTTTTTCAATGAGAAGATAAACAGGAAACAAGAATGACTTGATCTGTTAACCGAACAGTGTGGTAACGCGCTTACCGGAGGCGTCCTGGGTCATATGTTCCAAGACACTTTTAATCACTCGTCTGAGACCCAAAAGGTTTGAAGATCTTCTCTGTATCAGAATATGTTATGCTGAATAAAAAAAAAATCAATTTTTTACCTGCCATATATTCTGCATTTTGAGTGAAAAAAAACCTTATTAAAAAAGGTATTAAATAAGTAGCTTCCAATGAAGGTAGGGTATCAACATCAAGCATCACACTCAAATCAACACACACACACACACACACACACACACATACATGCATGCATACATACATACATGCATACATGCATGCATGCACGCACGCACGCACGCACGCACGCACGCACGCACACACGCGCACATACACACACACGCACACACAGACACACACACACACACACACACACATACATACATACATACATACATAATTTTGACATATAGTCTTGGAGAGAAAACCCGATATATATTTTCGTTAGAAGCAAAGGATCTTTTATATGCACCACCCCACAGACAGGATGGCACACACAACGGCCGTTGATAGACCAGTCTTGGTGTACTGGCTAGAGCGAGAAATTACTTGAAGAACAGTACTCATTTTGGCTTACTTCATCCTCATCTACCTCTGCATCACCAATATAGCAGGATATCGCTTTTGGATTTGGTGAGCTTTCAGATCACTTGATGACAAACTGATCATTTTGTATCATGATTCAACCATTTCCCTCTGGGGACCATGTGTAAACATACGCTGTAACAGCGTTTTCCCCACATCTGGGCAATAAAATGTATATCTTCACTTTTTTTGTCTATCAAAACAGATTACATGGAAGAGGATTTCTCAATTTAGGATCTGTTCCCATACTTTTTAGAGTCTGTGATGGGTTCTTTGGGGCCATATCCAATGATACCTTTGGTTTGCCACAGACACTACAGGCAATGTGTGTGAACAAATCTAGTTATATGTCAGGTGACTAGCCACTTAGACTTAGACAAACAGTTTAATGCTCTTTTGAATAGAGGTTCTCTACCAGTACCAGTGGATGTTGCCCATGCGTAGAAAACTGGCTGTATAATCATACCCTGAAACCATTACATAGCTGGTGATTACACCCACATCAAGTCTCATCTGATCAAGTAGTACTGGAGCATGAGATTGCATGAGAGTACATCAGTGTAATTTGCCAAATTAAGCGCGTGTCTCTTTCCTTTTGGTTGCATGCTAGACCGGCAATGTTTTCATTTGAAAATCCTCACCTGTAACCAAATAAGCCTCTTCCGCCAAACCTACAGATAGAACAATTCGCCTTTCCCAGAAGCGTCAGAAATGGGAGAAAGAGTAGGAGGGTGCCGCCTCTCCAACGCTGAAAATTATGTATCTCTTCCCCGTCCCAGTTGAACGGCAGATTAGTATAGGAATGTCCCATCCATTTGAAGGCATCTTTCAATGTCTACTTATATCGACGGCCACATCTTGAATGTTGGTGAACTGAGTGCAGAAATGAAATGCTTTTGGGATTTCTGTTCAAGAACAGACATTTTGATTTTCTATCAATAAAATGTCTGTCATCCATGTCATACTTGGTATCTTTGATGAATGAAGTTTTGTAGCAATCACACACTAACTACTGTCTTGGATTGAGGTAGTACCCATGCATGTACCGGTCATAGTTTCGGTGGTTTGTTGCAAAGAAAATTGAAAATGTATCACTGATGCAATATATAAATAGATCCATGTCATTAGTACGTGTAGAGTGACTAAACTACTGACGAAGTTGAACTAAATCCAGATATAAAACCCAGAATTGGACAGTTGCATCATGCTGCCGAGATCTGGGATTTTGTCTTTAAAATTCTTCATGCATCTGCATTAGTATCGGGAACTAGTTTTAGTGTTTCGATAAAACCATGAAGCAATGGACCTTGGTCTGAAAGAAACTTTAAGCTTTAAATGTCAATACAAACAATATATGAATTTGATTGCATCTGTTGAGACATCTACCAGAAATAAAACCATTTAATGATTCAGAAGCCAGGGCATCAGAGTGTACTAGTATATGAGGTCTACCAGGACCAGCCAGCCCAAATGCTGCAAAGTGTGTCAACTGAACATCAAATGCTGCAAAGTGTGTCAACTGAACATCAAATGCTGCAAAGTGTGTCAACTGAACATCAAATGCTGCAAAGTGTGCCAACTGAACATCAAATGCTGCTGCAAAGTGTGCCAACTGAACATCAAATACTGCAAAGTGTGTCAACTGAACATCAAATGCTGCAAAGTGTGTCAGCTGAACATCAAATGCTGCAAAGTGTGCCAACTCAACATCAAATGCTGCAAAGTGTGTCAAATGAACATGAAATGCTGCAAAGTGTGCCAACTGAACATGAAATGCTGAAAAGTGTGTCAACTGAACATCAAATGCTGCAAAGTGTGCCAACTGAACATCAAATGCTGCAAAGTGTGCCAACTGAACATCAAATGCTGAAAAGTGTGTCAACTGAACATGAAATACTGCAAAGTGTGTTAACTGAACATCAAATGCTGCAAAGTGTGCCAACTGAATATGAAATGCTGAAAAGTGTGCCAACCGAATATGAAATGCTGCAAAGTGTGCTCCAAATTATATAAATATTCGGCTGAGCAGTCAATTCTTTTTATTTTTGGCTTGTAACTTTTTATTTAATTTTTTTTTTTTTTAATTCTATTAACCTTTTTACTAATAGCTATCTTCAAAATTCTGCCCATTTTCAACTCTATCCTCCCCTCATCCCGAGTCAGGCCACCGATCTTATCGGAGGTCGGACTCTGGATGGGCGTGTTCGAAACCCTAGTGGTATATGGACACGTTAAATTGTTATCTATCTATCTATCTATCTATCAACTGAACATCAAATGCTGCAAAGTGTGCCGACTGAACCTCAAATGCTGCAAAGTGTGCCAAATGAACATCAAATGCTGCAAAGTGTGCCAACTGAACATCAAATGCTGCAAAGCGTGTCAACTGAACGTCAAATGCTGCAAAGTGTGCCAACTGAATATGAAATGCTGCTGCCAAGTGTGCCAACCAAATATGAAATGCTGCAAAGTGTGCCAACTAAATATGAAATGCTGCAAAGTGTGCCAACTAAATATGAAATGCTGAAAGTGTTCCAACTAAATATGAACTGCTGCAAAGTGTGCCAACTAAATATGAACTGCTGCAAAGTGTGCCAACTAAATATGAACTGCTGCAAAGTGTGCCAACCAAATATGAAATGCTGCAAAGTGTGCCAACTAAATATGAACTGCTGCAAAGTGTGCCAACCAAATATGAAATGCTGCAAAGTGTGCCAACTAAATATGAACTGCTGCAAAGTGTGCCAACCAAATATGAACTGCTGCAAAGTGTGCCAACTAAATGAACTGCTGCAAAGTGTGCCAACTAAATATGAACTGCTGCCAAGTGTGCCAACGAAATATGAAATGCTGCAAAGTGTGCCAACCAAATATGAAATGCTGCAAAGTGTGCCAACTAAATATGAACTGCTGCAAAGTGTGCAAACTAAATATGAACTGCTGCAATGTGTGCCAACTAAATATGAAATGCTGCAAAGTGTGCCAACTAAATATGAAGTGCTGCAAAGTGTGCCAACTAAATATGAAGTGCTGCAAAGTGTGCCAACGAAATATGAAATGCTGCAAAGTGTGCCAACCAAATATGAAATGCTGCAAAGTGTTCCAACTAAATATGAAGTGCTGCAAAGTGTGCCAACCAAATATGAAATGCTGCAAAGTGTGCCAACCAAATATGAAATGCTGCAAAGTGTGCCAACCAAATATGAACTGCTGCAAAGTGTGCCAACTAAATATAAAATGCTGCAAAGTGTGCCAACCAAATATGAACTGCTGCAAAGTGTGCCAACTAAATATGAACTGCTGCAAAGTATACCAACGAAATATGAAATGCTGCAAAGTGTGCCAACTAAATATGAAATGCTGCAAAGTGTGCCAACCAAATATGAAATGCTGCAAAGTGTGCCAACTAAATATGAACTGCTGCAAAGTGTGCCAACCAAATATGAAATGCTGCAAAGTGTGCCAACTAAATATGAACTGCTGCAAAGTGTGCAAACTAAATATGAACTGCTGCAAAGTGTGCAAACTAAATATGAACTGCTGCAAAGTGTGCCAACTAAATATGAACTGCTGCAATGTGTGCAAACTAAATATGAACTGCTGCAAAGTGTGCAAACTAAATATGAACTGCTGCAAAGTGTGCCAACCAAATATGAAATGCTGCAAAGTGTGCCAACTAAATATGAACTGCTGCAAAGTGTGCCAACTAAATATAAAATGCTGCAAAGTGTGCCAACTAAATATGAACTGCTGCAAAGTGTGCCAACCAAATATGAAGTGCTGCAAAGTGTGCCAACTAAATATGAAATGCTGCAAAGTGTGCCAACCAAATATGAAATGCTGCAAAGTGTGCCAACCAAATATGAACTGCTGCAAAGTGTGCCAACTAAATATGAACTGCTGCAAAGTGTGCCAACTAAATATGAAATGCTGCAAAGTGTGCCAACTAAATATGAACTGCTGCAAAGTGTGCCAACTAAATACGAAATGCTGCAAAGTGTCCCAACTAAATACGAAATGCTGCAAAGTGTGACAACTAAATATGAACTGCTGCAAAGTGTGCCAACTAAATATGAAATGCTGCAAAGTTTGCCAACTAAATATGAAATGCTGCAAAGTGTGCCAACCAAATATGAAATGCTGCAAAGTGTGCCAACGAAATATGAAATGCTGCAAAGTGTGCCAACGAAATATGAAATACTGCAAAGTGTGCCAACTAAATATGAAGTGCTGCAAAGTGTGCCAACTAAATATGAAGTGCTGCAAAGTGTGCCAACGAAATATGAAATGCTGCAAAGTGTGCCAACCAAATATGAAATGCTGCAAAGTGTTCCAACTAAATATGAAGTGCTGCAAAGTGTGCCAACCAAATATGAAATGCTGCAAAGTGTGCCAACCAAATATGAAATGCTGCAAAGTGTGCCAACTAGATATGAAATGCAGCTGCAAAGTGTGCAAAGCAAATATGAAATGCAGCTGCAAAGTGTGCAAAGCAAATATGAAATGTTGCAAACTGTGCCAACTAAATATGAAATGCTGCAAAGTGTGCCAACTGAACATCAAATGCTGCAAAGTGTGTCAACTGAACATCAAATGCTGCAAAGTGTGCCAACTGAACACGAAATGCTGCAAAGTGTGCCAACTGAACACGAAATGCTGCTAAGTGTGCCAACTGAATATGAAATGCTGCAAAGTGTGCCAACCGAATATGAAATGCTGCAAAGTGTGCCAACCGAATATGAAATGCTGCAAAGTGTGCCAACTGAACATCAAACGCTGCAAAGTGTGTCAACTGAACATCAAATGCTGCAAAGTGTGCCAACTGAACATCAAATGCTGCAAAGTGTGCCAACTGAATATGAAATGCTGCTGCCAAGTGTGCCAGCTGAATATGAAATGCTGCAAAGGGTCAAATGTTACAGTTAGGTTTATTTTGTAAATATGAATATCCTGAGAAAACCTCAACCCCAACTCCCAATGTTAGTGTTTTTAAGCTTTATCTCCCTCTCAAGGTGACAACTGAAGATTACTATTATTTAAAGTAGGGCTAGTGAATTTTTAATCGTGGCTAGTAAATGTTTAAATCACTGACCCCATTGCTAGTAGATTTAACAAAAATTCTACAAGCCCTGTCTGGTGGTATGTGTAGGCCCTAGTTACGTATATCATGGGTTTTTTTACCTATCTGTTACTACTTTATATTACATACCTGCTACACGAGGCAGATATGTAATACAAAATAGCTCGAATATTCACATATGTCGGCATGTATTGATACAAAACATGGAATATATATATAAAATGCATGTCCTTCTGTATCAGTGGTATCAAAAAACATAAATCAAAGTGTGAATTAGTGCTCGATATCTTCAGCGAAACCAGACCATCTAATTAAACTTCTACCCTAAACATAATAGAGAATCTTGGTACATATTTATATACAGCATTCTCGAACATTTCTTAATAATTGTGTATTATGTTTTATTATCCATTAAAGGCTTTTGTAGGAGATATCGCTGGCACTATAATTTGCGATATCTTCTGCGATATCTCCGTATGAGATATCGCTTCTTATAATCTTGATTGGTCAAATTTTAATCACAAGACAATGTTTTGTTACGTCACTGTTTCAGCGCTAAACCTACCATTAGTGACATCACGCCACTGCCGTTCTGCTAGTTAACGAGTCTACCGCTGACATTCAACCCACATTACTGACATTGTTTACAACTGTCGCAAATGAAAAGAATGGTAATGGATGATAAAAAGAATACCCCCCCCCCCCCCCCCCCGTGTCTTGTGATATCATAATTTATCAGCACGAATTGATAAAAGTATGAACTCCGAGGCTTGCCGATAAATGATGATATCACAAGACACTCGGAGAGTATCCTCTACATCTTACACCTAAACCAACATCTAAATTTTAACTGCAGGTATATTTTGTGTTTAGTGCACAACTCTTTATCATTCTAATTTGTTATTCAGTTGTCGACATGTGTCCGGTTTCTGTTTTAGTCTTTGTCTGTTTTGTGCCTATATTGTAACACGCACTAGAACTGTCCGGTTTCTGTCTTAGTCTTTGTCTGTTTTGTGCCTATATTGTAACACGCACTAGAACTGTCCGGTTTCTGTTTTAGTCTTTGTCTGTTTTGTGCCTATATTGTAACACGCACTAGAACTGTCCGGTTTCTGTCTTAGTCTTTGTCTGTTTTGTGCCTATATTGTAACTCGCACTAGAACTGTCCGGTTTCTGTTTTAGTCTTTGTCTGTTTTGTGCCTATATTGTAACTCGCACTAGAACTGTCTGGTTTCAGTTTTAGTCTTTGTCTGTTTTGTGCCTATATTGTAACTCGCACTAGAAATGTCCGGTTTCTGTTTTAGTCTTTGTCTGTTTTGTGCCTATATTGTAACTCGCACTAGAACTGTTCGGTTTCTGTTTTCGTCTTTGTCTGTTTTGTGCCTATATTGTAACTCGCACTAGAGCTGTCCGGTTTCTGTTTTAGTCTTTGTCTGTTTTGTGCCTATATTGTAACTCGCACTAGAACTGTCTGGTTTCAGTTTTAGTCTTTGTCTGTTTTGTGCCTATATTGTAACTCGCACTAGAAATGTCCGGTTTCTGTTTTAGTCTTTGTCTGTTTTGTGCCTATATTGTAACTCGCACTAGAAATGTCCGGTTTCTGTTTTAGTCTTTGTCTGTTTTGTGCCTATATTGTAACTCGCACTAGAACTGTTCGGTTTCTGTTTTCGTCTTTGTCTGTTTTGTGCCTATATTGTAACTCGCACTAGAGCTGTCCGGTTTCTGTTTTCGTCTTTGTCTGTTTTGTGCCTATATTGTAACACGCACTAGAACTGTTCGGTTTCTGTTTTAGTCTTTGTCTGTTTTGTGCCTATATTGTAACACGCACTAGAACTGTCCGGTTTCTGTTTTCGTCTTTGTCTGTTTTGTGCCTATATTGTAACTCGCAATAGAACTGTCCCGTTTCTGTTTTCGTCTTTGTCTGTTTTGTGCCTATATTGTAACACGCACTAGAACTGTCCGGTTTCTGTTTTAGTCTTTGTCTGTTTTGTGCCTATATTGTAATACGCACTAGAACTGTTCTGTTTCTGTTTTAGTCTTTGTCTGTTTTGTGCCTATATTGTAACTCGCAATAGAGCTGTCCGGTTTCTGTTTTCGTCTTTGTCTGTTTTGTGCCTATATTGTAACTCGCAATAGAGCTGTCCGGTTTCTGTTTTCGTCTTTGTCTGTTTTGTGCCTATATTGTAACTCGCACTAGGACTGTCCGGTTTCTGTTTTCGTCTTTGTCTGTTTTGTGCCTATATTGTAACTCGCACTAGAGCTGTTCGGTTTCTGTTTTAGTCTTTGTCTGTTTTGTGCCTATATTGTAACTCGCACTAGAACTGTCTGGATTCAGTTTTAGTCTTTGTCTGTTTTGTGCCTATATTGTAACTCGCACTAGAACTGTCCGGTTTCTGTTTTAGTCTTTGTCTGTTTTGTGCCTATATTGTAACTCGCACTAGAAATGTCCGGTTTCTGTTTTAGTCTTTGTCTGTTTTGTGCCTATATTGTAACTCGGAATAGAACTGTCTGGTTTCAGTTTTAGTCTTTGTCTGTTTTGTGCTTATAGCTATGCTGGCTTTGGCACCTAAACTGATTCTAATTCTAAACATCGCTACAATGTGAATCATGTTGCCCATCACAATACCAACCACACCAGAACATTAATTGTATTTTCGGAATGACGCGCAAACGTTGCTGAACCTTAGATCCAAGACTTAAACATGTTTAATGTATTTCACACACACACACACACACACACACACACACACACACAAACACACACACACACCTCCCCCTAAAAGCCCCCAACAAAACATGAATGTACAGTAAAAGGTTGATTAATATGATTTATTAACCGAAACATGGTTTTAAATATAACACTCTTTTATGTATTCCGTAACAGCTGCTGCTGACATACATTTCCGATATAGGAAAAGTTGCCAATGCAGTGACATGTAATATGTCTAATGTTCATGAACGTTACAGGACAAGTGTGATGAAATTCGCCTACTCTGCTAAATGTTTCGTTTATTGTTCCCAGAACCCAGAACAATACGCAACATTCAACTAGGCGCGGATTTAGGGGAGGGGGAAATCGCCCCCTAGATTCGGTCAAATAATTAATTAGTTTTTGTATCTGACGAGGATACAAATGTTACAGTGCCCCAATGATAAATTCCATTACGGCAGCTGTGAACGTACATGGTGGTAATCGGCATAACGGCTACACCTAGAAACACGTGTGACAGGAAGAAAGGAAATGTTTTATTTAACGACGAACTCAACACATTTTATTTATGGTTATATGGCGTCGGACTTATGGTTGTGGATCACGATCACACAGATATTGAGAGAGGAAACCCGCTGTCGTCACTTCATGGGCTATTCTTTTAGATTAGCAGCAAGGGATCTTTTATATGCACCATCCCACAGATAGGATAGTACATACCACGGCCTTTATTATACCAGTTGTGGAGCACTGGCTGGAACGAGAAATTGCCCAATGGGCTCAACGACGAGAATTGATCCTAGATCGATCGCGCATCAGGCGAGCGCTGCACAACTGAGCTACGCCCCCCCCCCCCCCCCCCCCCCCCCCCCCCCCACACACACATGTGACAGAGTTAACGTATATAGTTTCTACTATTCCACTATTAACTAACATCTGACCGTTACTCGTGATACTCTATAGGTGCCACATAATGTGAACTCGAGTTCCGAACAAAATCACATTTTCACTTTTCTTAAAATAATAATTAACTTACATTTCGTACTTAGAATATCAATATTTTTAAATTCATTATGTTTGTAGTCACAATAGATGTTATTTTCCTGAGTTAATGAGGTATTATTATTATTATGATTTTTTTTTTAAAAAGCGTTCTTTGTTGGGATGATGCCTTTCCGAAGTACCTATATCAACATGCGTATTTAAAGATAGAAAAAAAACGTATTATCCAGGCTGGTAGGTACAGGGTTCGCAGCCCGGTACCGGCTCCCACCCAGAGTGAGTTTTAACAACGCTATGGGTAGATGCAAGGCCACTACACCCTCTTCTCTCTCACTAACCACTGGACAGATAGTCCAGATAGCTCAGGTGTGTGCCCAGGACGGCGTGCTTGAATCTTAATTGGATATAAGCACGAAAATAAGTTGAAATAAAATTCGAGACAAGTTTTCGTCAACGACAGCGATATATTGCAGGCGTTTCAGTTTTGAGCTTGTATAAGCTGCTTAAAACAGAAGCTGAAAAAACCCTAGTGGGTAAATGATGTGATAAATGCCACTTCGTTTGAAAATAAAAACACAAACACGATATAGTCCGTCCCACAGGGAACGCCTTTTTTCATGCTATAGAATTTACTACAAGTTATTTACTTGTGAGCCGATTGATTTATATATTTCACACACAAATAGTATATTTTTGTTATTTCCAAAACACTTTTACTTTTCTTCTTATGTCAAACTAAACTGAAATTATTTACCCCAAACTCCCAAATATTTGTATAGAATGATGGGACGGAATATAAGTGTATTGCCAACAATGAAAGAGTAAAGAGACGAACCACTAGAGCACATTGATATATCATCTCACAGACAGGATAGCACATACCACAACCTTTGATATACCAGTCGTGGTGCACTGGCTTGAACGAGAAATAGCTCAAACGATCGATCCTACATCGACGTTTTAGTAAAATCTTGTTAAATATATATTAATGATAGTCTGTGGCGGTCAAGAAGCCTTAATTTAATAAAAGTTTGTTAACACCGGCTACTCGCTCAGGATAGTCATGTTCATACTTACACATATTTTCGCCCAGATACCAAACTTCTTTGGCGTAGATGTCCAACACTGCTGTTGGTCCACTAATAAGCAAAACGAACAGATCTGCTACACACAAGTTCACAAAAAGAAAGTTGATGAAAGTTTTCATGGAGCGACAGCGCGCAACAACTGTGATAACCGCAAAGTTTCCAAAAATACCAACCACAAAAATAGCTACGTACAAGGCAGTTGACATCACAAGAAGTGACACTGGAGGACTGGGAGAGTCCCGACGCTGTGCATAGTTTGAATGATTTTTATACATTTTAATCGGAATTGAAATAGCTGTAGAATTCGAATACACATTTGAATACACATTTGAGAAGTTCATGTTCTCGTTTGTCCAATGAAAATATCAGTACAAATTTCCAGACCTTCCTTGATGGCCAGGCGCGTGAGTATGTGAGCAGACGATTTCTACTTCTGTATTAAATGTGCGGATAATCACCTACGTGCGCGGTAATACGACAAAGGCAAAATATTGATCTCCGTATTGGTCGTAGTAACTGAAGAACAGACCTATTAGCTGGCCTCAGATTACAGTTATCTGCCAATTTGGTTGTCCAAAATACGGAAATTTGACCTAAGAGTGTCAGAATGATATGTTTGACGTCCAACAGCCGATGATAAGATAAGAAATCAATGTGCTCTAGTGGCGTCGTTAAATAAAACAAACTTTACTTTTACTTTCCGGTCTACTATGACGTCACGCACTGTGGTCGCCATCTTTATGAGAAGGGTCTATCTCTGCTGATTTGCCGTTATACACACATAGCTGGCCTTAAACCACAATTAATTTCGCTATATATTTTTCTATATAGCCTAAGTGGCTATAACATTTTTATTAATATCAGCAGACCCGTGGATTTTTTATTGTACCTTTGCCTGCCTGGGGGACACATACCCTGAAAAGGACAACCCCTGTTGTCCAGCTCTTTCTCCCAGCATATTGGTTTAAACAAACACACCCTCTAAACCAGGCAGGAGTACACCCATTTGACACAAAAAGCACTACTTTTGCCTGGGCCGGAATTACCACAAACAAGTCTTAAATGTCAACAAGTTACACATGTTACAAAGTACATGGCTGTCTGCCATGAAATAATCACAGTCAAACAGAATACATGTAGTTGCACAATATGGTTATTTTTATTGGACCATAGTAACTGTATAGCATTGGAATTTTATTTTCTCATGGCCAAAAACGTAAATGTTAGAGAACAGTCATATGAAAAACCATCATTTTGGTCATGTAACCGTATACAAGACCCACACAACCATACGATAAAGTTCAGTGAGATAACATTTTGACTATAAATTAATTCTATCCCATACTCTACTGTCAACACAGTGATTTTCACATACAAAACCTGTGAATTCAAGAAGGCAGCAACACATATTTTCCTAAATATCATCATTTCGATAATAAATCAGTCCAAAAGACATAAATAAATAAATAAAGTTTTAACCATATACATATTACATATCCTAGTCTACCAGCTCGACAACAACACTGTAAGTGTTTAGAAGAAGGCACGTACTGAATCCGAGTCTGCATATTTCTAGGTATGGGGTGCATTTTCCCGAGTGTTCTGGTACATCAGAAACCAATGTGGCAATAAATTCCTCTTCAAGAAAGTGATGTTGACATCTATTCAAGTCATCCATTGACTAATGATTAAATTAGATCTGGTGCAACCAAAAGTCTTACATTATGGTCAGATGTGCCAGACTAGCATGTTTGTCATGACTGTATGAAGATCACAATGCTTTCCATTATACCAATACTGAGCCTCTGTAGCTGGAAGTAGTTTTAGTAAGAAAAAGGCTTTCTGGCAGATAATCATACCTTCAGGTAGGCTTGCACTGTCACCAGAGTCCTTAGCTTTCTTACTGTACACATTAAATTAATAGCAGTATTACCTAAGAGACTACCTCCAGATACAGTTCTTTATCAAGCTTTCCAATGATATTATGACTGATGTGTTATATACTACGTTGCTTGAATAAATGTTTAATGACACCCCAGCACGAAAAATACATCACTTTATTTGTTTGCATTACCATAGTTTGACACCCAATAGCCGATGCATTTTTCGTGCTGGGGTGTACCAAACAGAACTAATTCGTCTGTTCTAAATGCTTTAATAATAAAACTATTCCAGGGACTGCAGCTTTAAAGACGGGCGTATAAAAACATTTCTCAAATCCCATACGTTTTCCCTTGGAATGTAGAAAATACTTATACTTATTGTAAAAGAACATACGCTGTAAACTAGAATTTATTTTTTTACAACCATGTGAATGTGACGCCACCCACCTTCCCGCCAAAAATAAAAATAAAAATAAAAATAAAATAAATAAAGGGTGATGGGAGTGGAGTGGTGTCAGCTAATTTAATAACGAAGCGCACCTTATATTTGGAGGTATCTGACTAACTTGGCTTTGAGCGACAGCGATCTGCAGTAACAACGCTATCTGCAGTAACTACATTTAGCGTTGCAGCTTCTGCCGCTATCTGTTATAGGGTTCGACATCTGTAGTAGCTGAAAAAGGGACTTCGAACCGCCATCTGTTATGTTTGCCGTTATTTGTTGTACAAGTGTATATGGAACATCAAGCTGATGATGATAACTAGTTTAACGTGCCCATATACCACTAGGGTTTCGAACACGCCCATCCCGAGTCCGACCTCCGATAAGATCGGTGGCCTGACTCGGGATGGAGGGGGGTTGAAAATGGGCAGAATTTTGAAAATAACAATTAGTAAAAAAGTTAATAGATTAAATTAAAAAAACAAGAATTGACTGCTCGGCCGAATATTTATATAATTTGGAGCATTTTAGAAGGACAGTCCAAAATTAAATAAGAGAAAGAAGAGAGGATCGGACTATTTAATAATATTTTAAAAAAGAAGTAATTTCGACATAAAATTTTGAACGCAGATCTAAAAGTTTAAAGTCCGATTGATATGTCCACGCGAGTGGCCTCGTTAAGGCCGTTTGGGTGCACAGCTTAAAGGGACGAGATGGGTTGCATCCCGTCAAGAAAACCCCTAGATTGACAGTCGATAGACGTTGAAGGTGTAGTGCTGTGCTGAAATACAGATCTTGAGAAGCCGAATCCGTCTGAACGAGAGAGAGTATCAGACTAGGGTATAGTCCAGTCGTCATGGGTTGGTATAGTGGTGCGGACGGGCCCGACTCCGGAGGATACGAGATGGTATCACTATAAAGCAAGGTAAAGTCTAGAAAAAGAGTAGTAGGGGCCGACCCCGCTTCCTATTTCTTCTTAGAGTGGGGCGGTCAATCTTCCAGTGCTGCTAGGACAGGCTCGGACACGTAGAGACTAAACGCGAACAACCGTGGCGTTCTGCAGAATGGCCGTCATACGAGTCACGAAAAAAACAAGTCGACAGTCAGACGAAGAAATGACGTGGAGGCAAGAAATCTCGCTAAAAAATAATCCAACCTGGTGGTGCCGGCTGTCGAAACGAGAAGCGTTCCAGCGTTCAATCATTTCCAATGGCCGCATACATCCCAGTAGAAAACTTCATTTCGCTGACAAAAACAACGAAATGAACGACCCCCAAGTCGAGCACACGAAAGCACGTGCAGTGTGCACAAGCGAAACAAACACGTCTTACCGCGTGGAGCTCCAGACTGGGAATGGACATCAAGCCGCCATGTGTTGTAAGGATCATTAGAAAATCACATAATTGGGGAAGGTAAGGTACCTATTACGTAACAGGCTTTAACAGCTCTGTGGGCAAATGTAAGATCGCAAACTATACAAACTGACCCCACAAGTATCTTTAAAATCACGAAACACAAACAACGCATACCTAGCAACAGTCCTTCTTTACAAGAATGTTTTTTATTATTATTTTAAAGAGATTAACTACATGTATGATAATGTCAACAATGATAACTTGTGTGATGTAAATGAGATTGCTGCATCAGTTGATGCAAACAACATTTTAAATATGCCTATATCTGGTGATGAAATTCTCAAAGCCGTAAAAGATCTTTAAAAAATAATAAAACACCAGACCACGGTGAAATTATAAATGAATACATCACAACTACAGCTGACAAGTTCCTGTTGGTTTATGTAGTTTTATTTAAGTTAAGTATGGACAGTCGAACTTTCCCAGAAGAATGGATTGTTAGAATCATTATAACAATATAAAAAAAAAACCCACGGAGATACGAGCAGTGCTGAGAACTATAAACCCTTATTGTCGTGTTTTAGTAAGCTGTTCACGAACGTTCTTAACAATAGACTTACTGAATATGTCGAGAGCAGTGACATATTATCAGAAGCCCAAGCTGGTTTTAGAAAAGGTTATTCCACTAATGATCACGTATTTTTACTCTATGCAAAATACTGAACTGTTAAAAAAAAACATTATACTGTGCTTTTATAGATCTCAAAAAAGCTTTTGATACCATTTGGAGAATAGGACTGTGGTCTAAACTATTAAAATATAACATTGATGGGAAATGTTTCAGTGATTCACAGTATGTACAGTGGAATTAAATCATGTATCAGAAAGGACGTATCAAAATATTTTATGTGCGACATAGGCGTGAGACAAGGAGACAATTTATCCCGTTTTATTTTCGTTGTTCTTAAATGATTTGGAGGACTATTTCAAGTCGCAACAGTGCAAAGGTATTACGATTAATGCCTTTGATTTTGATATATATCTTGACATAGGTCTAACGATTTTTATTATTTTATTATGTTATATGCTGATGACACTGCCCTCCTGGCTAAAAAGGAAGATGACCTTCAACATATGTTAAATGCTTACTGTCAGTATTGTAAGACATGGAAATTAACAGTAAACGTGTCAAAAACAAAGATTGTCATATTCGGATGTTCCTAAAAAGGACTACAAGAAAGTTTTCTATCTGGACAATTTTGAGATTGAGAATGCAAATAAATACAAATACTTGGGGATATGGTTCGACCCCCCCCCCCCCCCCCCAATAAATTAAATTTATGCAAAAAACACATGGCACAACAGGCTCGCAAAGTCATGTTTTATGTCTTAAAGAAATGAAATGAATATTGTTTGTTAACTGAATATCGTTTAAATTTATTTGATGGAATTGTTGTTCCTATATTACTCTATGGTTGTGAAATTTAGGGATTTGAAAATATTAATATATTAGAAAGTGTACTTATCCAGTCACAATTTTACAAAACCAGTGCCACGTAATTATTGCACTGGTCCCAATTTCACAAAACATCGTAAGCCTAGTTTTGCACGTAAACGTAAATCTACGACTAAAACACAATTTTTATTACTATCATAGTGCATCAAATATAGTTTGAAGTACACACATTTCATTTTCTTTTGTCATTAAAATGCTTCATCTTCCGTAATGATGTAATTTTCCGTGTGAAATAGATGCCAAACACGTGTAAACGTATACCCGGTGTAACTGCTAGTCGCAGACGTAACCTTACGATGTTTTGTGAAATAGATGTCAAACACGTGTAAACGTATGCCCGGTATAACTACTAGTCGCAGACGTAACCTTACGATGTTTTGTGAAATAGATGCCAAACACGTGTAAACGTATACCCGGTGTAACTGCTAGTCGCAGACGTAACCTTACGATGTTTTGTGAAATAGATGTCAAACACGTGTAAACGTATACCCGGTATAACTGCTAGTCGCAATTGTGAAATTGGCCCCTGGTCCCTAACAAACATTTACATAATTTGCTATAGCTTGTAGACAAGGGTAACCCTTCTGACTTGATCTAATATTTTTTCTCTGTAATTTTACATAGTACTTATATAACGTATACTATATATAAAAAAATTCCTCACATCTGATAACCAGTGATTGTACTAACCATTTTAAAAAAAAAAAAAAAAAAAAAAAAAAAAAAAAAGGAAACAGTAGGTAAATGGGAGGGAGAACGCCAAACTCTTAACGAGTTGTAAAATAAATGTAAATGAGAAATGCTTGTTTAAAAGACACAACCACACTATTTCTTCAATGGTTATTTTTATTATTTTTGTCCAGTACTGCAATTGTAATGAAATATTACCTATTACAATAACATGTTGTAGTATACTGAACACATGAGAAATATATATCTATCCATACATACATACATCCATACATCCATCCATCCATCCATCTATGTATGTATGTATCTATCTATGTATGCATTTATGTATGAATATCTATATATTGTATGTATGTCGAGGTTGACTGTTACATACATAGATATTAACGCACTGGCTAAGGGGATAGTCCCATGCCCGCAAATTGCTGACAAACCACGATGCGTTCAGACATCCATTTCAAGTACATCCATCTCACAACTATTACTTTTTTTATATATCAATTAAGAAAGCTTTTTAAAAAATGTGTGTATCCAGGAACCTCTCGGCTTTTTTTTTCCAGTTACATTCACCATCCATGGCTCCACATAAAATGCTATGTATATACTCTTTCAAATTACATATTAGTGGGGAGAAATTCGAAGAAAAGAGAGAAAAAATAATTAGGGTCGGCTCTTTTTTCTAGGTAAGGTTGCGTTCCTGAAAAAATACAAGTTTTATTTTTTAGGCCTTAAACAAAACATGTCATTCAATATTTTTTATATTTTATCACATCAAATATATGACACATTGATCTGGCAATATGCACAGGTGTCCGGGTCTCGACTACGTTTATATAGCAATGAACAGAAATCGACATGCAGCAATAAACTGAACTGAACTGAACTGAACATTTATTTCTCTCAGGCCGTAATCCACGGCATATGAGGAACAATATATAATACAACAATTCACACTTTTTAACAAGATGACAGAGTAAAACTATTCACATAAGTATATCTACATAAAACGAACATGGGAATATAATTATAAATAATTGGTTTGGGTTTACATACACAATAATAATACAATAAAGCTATGAGTCGGAGGGCTTGAAAGTATTCATAATATGTTTACAAAATGTTGCAAGTTTTCGGAGGACACCAGTTTTTTTACAATTAAATAATTCGTGAAATTTATATGTGTTTGGTTTGGATCGATAATATTTCGGTATATATTGAAGTCTGAATTGGTTAAAATATGGGCATGTAAAAATATAATGGAATTCATCTCCGATGTCGTTAGTGTTGCATAAAAAACACAATCTATCATGTAATGGTTTACTATCCATCTACCTGTCTCTATTGGAAGATTGTGGTTTGATACTCTAAAAGGTAACAATGGGCACCAATGTTTTTTTTCTAATAAATTTAAATAATTTTCGAATGCTATACTGCTTTTAAATATTTTGTAACAAGATGCTTTCGATGAAGTGTCAATATAACTGTACCATGTTTGCAAAAATTGATCTATGAGTTTTGTTGAAATAAAAAATTTCAACAATGAAGCACTATTAATACGCTCACAATGTGACCACCATATGTATGTGCAACCAATATTATCTAAAATTGATTTTATAAAAGCTATCCATTTGTGATCATAAAAATGTGTATTATAATCATTCAATAACATTCTGTACACTAATAATGATAGCTTGGACTGCTTCCCAGTAATCATCCTAAACCAAAATCCTATCATTCTTATTTTTACTGTTATATCTACCGGGAAGCATCCAAGTTCTCCATACAACATATATAATTGGGTGGATTTTCTAACAGGCAATAATAACTTTAAATATTTGCTATACAATTTTTCTATGCAAGACAGACTTTCAAAACCCCAAATTTCACATACGTATAAAGCAATAGGTAAAACCATACAATCAAATAATTTAAGTTGGCATTGAATGGAAAGATGGCAACGTTTTCCTTGTCTAAGTGTAAAATACATAGCTTTTTGAGCTTGATCATATTGATGTTTTCGAGCATTAGTGAATTTAATGGATTTATGAAATATAATTCCAAGATATTTGTATATTTCTACATTATCTAGATTTGTGTTTCCTAAATGGAACCTTTTGGAATAATCTATTTTATTACCACTGAAAATTAGCACTTTTGTTTTTTTACAATTTACATTTAGTTTCCATTTTGTACAATAAGAGTCGAAAATATTTAATAAATTCTGCATGTCGTCATAATTTTCGGCAAAGAGCGCTGTGTCATCAGCATATAGTAACACAAAAAGAACAATATTTGTATACAAAGTGGAATCTGTGAATAAGTTATCTATGCGGATGCCATTACAATCATTAGTTTTAAACGTATCCTCTAAATCATTGAGAAACATGGAGAATAATAGGGGCGATAAATTTTCTCCCTGTCTAACACCCATGGAACATTGAAAATAATCCGACATTGTGTTATGTGCACTAATGCATGACTTAATGTTCTGATACATGCTATATATTACTTTAAAACATTTACCATTAATACCATTTTGTATAAGTTTACCCCAAAGTTCAGTTCTCCATACTGAGTCGAATTCCTTGCTAAAATCTATAAAAGTGCTTTTAGCAATTCGATGAGTCCATATAATGTAAAAATATGATCGTTCGTCGATACTCCTTCCTGAATCCGGCTTGAACTTTAGATAACAAATCATTAGTTTCTAAATATAATTTCAGTCTATTATTTAAAACAGCTGTAAACAGTTTCCCGAGACAACTAAGTAAAGTAATAGGTCTATAATTTTCTGGAACAGTTCTATCGCCACATTTATAGATCGGTTTGATTATGCCAACTAGCCACGAATCAGGACAGATGCCATGTTCAAACACTAAATTAAAGAGCTTAACATACACAGGGATCATACAGCCGATAGTTTGCTTAATATACTCGTTGATTATTTGGTCTATTCCGCAGGCTTTATTGTTTTTTTTTAGATTTTTAACAACGGCGAGTATTTCTTCTTTTAATATTGATTCATTTAGCATGGTAGTGTCCTCAAAATCTATATTAAAACTTGGATCTTTTTCTTCTTTTGTGTTGTCATCACTGCTGTTTATATTTTTAAAGTAATCGTACAGAGTGTCTAAAGGGGGGGAGAGTAGGGTCTTGTTTTCCTTTTAACAGTTTCCAAAACGAATGTGTATCATGTTGACTAAGTTCTGTGAGTCTTTGTTCTGTCTTCCAATTGTGTTTGTTAACATATTTCCGTATTACATTACTGTAGCTTTTACTGGCATTCAAAAGTCGTTGCTTATTATCAGGTGTTTTTCGTTGTTTGTATGCTGATCTCGCTTCTGTATACTTTCTTCTTAGTGTTCTGCAATGATTGCCAAACCATGCTTTGTTACGGGTATTTTCACGCTTGTGTCTGGCTCTGACGCGGGCTTGCGTGTAACCGAAAGTGTCGGCTGCGGTGTCAACAAATAGGGTCACAATACGCTCCACTGCACCATTCAGCTTTTCTTTCGAGAAGTGTTCACACAGTTCATTTAATATTACGTTTATGTCGTTGACTGTTTCTTTGTTTATATTTTCACTATAGTGTTTAGCCTCTTTAGTATTCCATTTCCTTGGGGTGAGTTCATTATTAAAAGCACAAAGCACAATGAAACGAATTCATGCATTATTCGGAGATTCGATAACGTGACCAGATTAGAAGATTAAATAATGGTTAAAAAATTGTTCTTTGTTACTGGATACCCAATCTTTCAGTTTACAACAGATCGCGTCAATGAACAAAAATCCCCAAAACGCTAACTGCAATACTACAGATCGCGAGATATTATCTGCATCAAGGCTACAACATTTTGTCATTTTTATAACAGATAGCGGCAGCAACAGCAACGCTTAATGTAGTTACACCGGCCTCGGTGGCGTCGTGGTTTCGCCTTCGGTCTACAGGCTGGTAGGTACTGGGTTCGGATCCCAGTCGAGGCATGGGATTTTTAATCCAGATACCGACTCCAAACCCACAAGGCTCAATGGGTAGGTGTAAACCACTTGCACCGACCAGTGATCCATAACTGGTTCAACAAAGATCATGGTTTGTGCTATCCTGCCTGTGCGAAGCGCAAATAAAAGATCCCTTTCTGCCTGTCGTAAAAGAGTAGCCTATGTGGCGACAGCGGGTTTCCTCTAAAAAAACAGTGTCAGAATGACCATATGTTTGACGTCCAATAGCCGATGATAAGATAAATAATCAATGTGCTTTAGTGGCGTCGTTAAATAAAACAAACTTTACTTTTTTTTAATGTAGTTACTGCAGATAGCATTGTTACTGCAGATCGCTGTCGCTCAGCGTTCATTATGAATAAAAGAATGAACTTTTAATCCTTAGCACTCACTCACACATGTACGCACGCACACAAACCCCCTCAGACTCTAAATTATTTCTCGAATTAAAATAATAAAGACTAGGATTGACCCCCGTCGTTGGATTCATTGGGCTATTTCTCGTTCTAACCAGTGCACCATGACTTGTATATTAAAGGCCGTGGTATGTGCTATCCTGTCTGTGGGATGGTGCATATTAAAGATCTCATGCTACTAAATGTGGCAGGTTTTCACTCTAAGACAATATGTCAAAATTACCAAATGTTTGAAATCCAATAGCCGTGGATAATATATCAGTATGCTCTATTGGTTTCGTTAAACAAAACAAAATCTAAATAATAATAATAAAGGTGTAAAAACACAGTAAAGAACGTTAGTATTTTCAAAATTTCGTATGAATATAATAATTGTTAATTTTTTTAATTTAAAATTGTGTATAAAACTCATGTTTGAAAACGTTTTCAATAAACTGTGGTTGGAATTTTAAAGATTCCACGACATTTCTTTTATCAAATAAATATATGTTTTCTTGCCGGTTTAAAATGATTGAACTCCACTTAAATGTGATGCACAATTAGTGTACACAAGCTGTGCTCAGACTAAGGTGGACGGTCCTTTTAAGACTAAATGAATGCTTTAAAATGTATAGTATTTGATCGATGTGGACACGACACATTATCACCTCATCCATCCTGCACCACCCGTAGAACTCTCACTATCCCAGGACAGGTTTAAGCTGGTTTCAGATCGCACCAGTGTCAAATGCTTACAATCATTGTAGGAACACCAACCCCGGCCTAAGCATAGACGTACTGGTTGCCATTTGTGTAGGGTGGCAGGCTGATTTTTGTCCGAATTAAAAACAAATGTCCGAATTTGGATTACGTTTTTTCATATTGGCATTACTTCCAAACAGGTATATTGCAGGGTTCCAAACGAATCATCAAGCATTTTTATATGGATTGCAACTAATATTTTGGGAAGAATAATGAAATTACATGGTAAAATGTGTTCAGGCCTGCTCATTTTGCTTGAATTTCTCTATTGTTTTTGCCCGAATTTAAGCCCCCCCCCCCCCCCCCCCCCCCATGTCTCGTACGCTTATGGGCCTAAGGCAATTTGAATGCAGACATGGCAGCTGAATATTCCATTTCATTATTACCCTTGATACCAACATGACCAGGCTTCCATTAAAATATAAAATTGTTATTACCAATAGATACAAAGACAGGCTTCAGTATCACCGTCTCAAAATAAGGGATGATTCAGTTTCATACATGGTAACATAATTGGCCCATGCAGTTGCTAGGACTCGAACCTGTGGCACCGAATCGCCCGCAAATTGCAAGACTAACCACGATACGCTCTGAGCTATCGAAGCTTCCATAAAAAGGAAGTTCTTTAACTCAACCATATGCATGCATGCATGTATGCATGTATGCATATATGCATGCATGCATGCATGCATGTATATATGTATGCATGCATGTTTGTATGTATTATACAATGTGCAGAACCATAATCAAGTTTTGAACGCATTAAAAATCGTTGTTGTCAGAGCATGATAGCTCGGTTTGAACACAATTCTGTATTGACTTTGATAATCTATAACTGATGCTCATTGTTGAATTATATTCAAACAAAGCAGCAATTCGCGTTCTACAGCAAATCTGAAACTCTTCTACATACAACAAACGATCAACACAAGGTTTTATACAGAGATACGTACCCTTTATTTTCACAGGAAATAAAGTTACAAACATAATGTTAACATGTGGTATAGTGGTTTCGTTAGGCTACATTACATAAAACTCGACACCACACGCACTTTAAAGGTTCAATCTTTTAAAACATGACTTATAAATCACGTAATCGACCTCTTACAACCTATGCCAAGGCGATGTTGCAAAATACCATACCTCTGTATATGATGTCATAAGCTTTCTTAAAAAAAAAACAAGAGAAAACGTTTGCACTAAATACTATTTACACAAATCTTCCCTATATATATATATCATATCATATATATATATATATATATATATATATATATATATATATATATATATATATATATATATATACACACTCATGTACTCACGAGCAAATACATCCTCACAAGCAAATACATCATATTATTTATTATTATTTTAATGAAACTAGTTTCACATCCTTTTATGCTTAATTTCCAAAAGCAGTTTACAGAGTCAAAGCTGCAGTTATAATCTAGGTAATTTAAACATGAATTAATTTGCCATTCCATAGTACTACAATCATAATGTCTTTTGAAAATAATTTTAACACTTGAAACATGGATGCCTTCTCCACTCTTTACTGTAAAATGTGTTTAAAAAAAAAATACAGACTTATACTTTTTTTATTATTCAAATATTTGCGTGACGGAAACAATCACAGTTCTCAATTTGTTAAACACCTTAATGACAAACACAGTTTTAATAACCTCATGTATTTTCACTATGAAGAACAGTCATACATTTAAATTTGACACTATTTTACATATAACTAGCATATTTCATTTATATGAAGACTGGTGGGATTTAACTCAGTTGGTCGAGTGCTTGCCTGAGGTACTTGTGTTGTAGGATCGAACCACCTCAGTAGATCCATTAAACTGATCGTTCCAACCAGTGCACCACAACTGGTCAAAGGCTGTGGTATGTGCTTTCCTGTCTGTAGGAAAGTGCACACAAAAGATTTCTTGCTGCTAATGGAAGAATGTAGTGGGTTTTCTCTAATGACTATGAGTCAGAATTACTAAATGTCAAGACATCCAATAGGTGATACTTAAATTAATCAATGTGCTCTAACTTAATCCTGGGATGCCTGGGTAATAGGATCGAATCTTCTTGCTGGACCCACTGTTGGTGTTGTTTTCTGCCCCAGCCAGTGTCCTATAATGGGTATATCAAAGGCCAAGCGATACTGAATACAATGTTCCCTGAATGGGTATATCAAAGGCCATGTGATACTGAATACAATGTTCCCTGAATGGGTATATCAAAGACCATGTGATACTGAATACAATGTTCCCTGAATGGGTATATCAAAGGCCAAGCGATACTGAATACAATGTTCCCTGAATGGGTATATCAAAGACCATGTGATACTGAATACAATGTTCCCTGAATAGGTGAACATATTTTACACATAACAAGTAGGGTCAGTGTATTTGATGATGAACAGCATCTCCTGACAGTTACAACAGCTCTGACGTGCACAGGTTACTCAGCAGCTGCTTCAGTATTGTCAACATTTTGATGACCAACATCTGTAGGACTTTCAACAAATGGCTGCACATCTGTGGGACTTTCAACAGATGGCTGCACATCTGTGGGACTTTCAACAGATGGATGCACATCTTTGGAACTTTCAACAGCTGGATGTACATCTCTGGAACTTTCAACAGCTATATGCATATCTCTGGAACTTTCAACAGCTGGATGCACAGGTTTGTGTGTTATGTTCTGGCGACTGTTGTCTGTATGGGCGACTGTCTGTTTCACACCAGTGGCACTTGTTGTGGGAACCTGGCTGAAGTAGTCATTGGTATTAAAGATAGCAAGAGGCTGGAATCCTGGTGCTTGTTGAGATTTACTCTGTGTTTCGTGTTTTCTTTTCTGTAAATAATGACAATAATATTTCATTATGTAATCATTAAATTCATCAGGAAATAGGATGGTGGTGAAAGGGACACCACCCATTCATCAGGAAATAGGAGGGTGGCAAAAGGGACACAACCCATTCATCAATAGGAAGGTCTTGAAAGGAACACAACCCATTCAAGAAATAGGAGAGTGCTGAAAGGGACACAATCCATTAAGTAAGAAATAGGAGGGTAGCTAAAGGAACACAACCCATTCAGTAAGAAATAGGAGGGTCATGAAAGGGACACAACCCATTCATCAAGACATAGTAAGGTGGTGAAAGGGACACAACCCATTAATCAAGACATAGGAGGGTGGCGAAAGGGACACAACCAATCCATCAACAGGATGGTTTTGAAAGGGACACAACCCATTCATCAATAGGAGTGTGGTAAAAGGGACACAACCCATTCATTAACAAATAGGAGGATGGTGAATGGGACACAACCCATTCATCAATAGGAGGGTGGTGAAAGGGACACAACCCATTCATCAAGAAATAGGAGGGTGGTGAAAGGGACACAACACATTCAGTAAGAAATAGGAGGGTGGTGAAAGGGACCCAACCCATTTATCAAGACATAGGAGGGTGGCGAAAGGGACACAACCCATCCATCAATAGGAGGGTGGTGAAAGGGACACAACCCATTCATCAAGAAATAGGAGTGTCATGAAAGGGACACAACCCATTCATCAAGAAATAGGAGGGTGGTGAAAGGGACACAACCCATTCATCAATAGGAGTGTGGTAAAAGGGACGCAACCCATTCATTAAATAGGAGGGTGGTGAAAGGGACACAACCCATTCATCAATAGGAGTGTGGTAAAAGGGACACAACCCATTCATCGAGAAATAGGAGAGTGGTGAAAGGGACACAACACATTCAGTAAGAAATAGGAGGGTGACAAAAGGGACACAACCCATCCATTAAGAAATAGGAGGGTGGCAAAAGGGACACAACCCATTCATCAAGAAATAGAAGGGTGGTGAAAGGACACAACCCATTCATCAATAGGAGGGTGGTGAAAGGGACACAACCCATTCAGTAAGAAATAGGAAGGTGGTAAAAGGGACAACCCATCCACATAACCTGATTTCTTCTTTTTTCTCTCTTTCTTTTGTACATGTATACAATATAACCTTCAAAATAGCCACTAATAGTGTTCATAATTTGTGGTTAGTAATAATGGCCTTACACTTCTCTACTGAGACATTAAAACTCAGTCTAGACAGAAGCCAATGATGTAACAATGACACAACAGTAGCCAAGTACATGCACCTGAAGCTGTAAAGTAGAGTGAATCAATGACTAAATGAAGGTGAATCATACTGTGTATGGGTAACACATTGAAAACACCGTAGTAGCAGGTACATGTAGCTCAGTGGCAGAGTGCTCATTATTGGCTATCAGTGTTTCTGCCAGAAAGAAATGTTTGGTTATGGCGCTATGGAACTGAATGCAACCACAGTCAACAGGAGGTATTTGGGGGGGGGGGGGGGGGGGGGGGGGAGAAGAAGAGGACATGCTTAGTAAATCACACAGTATTGATAAGGCTGTAATTTTTTTTTTACTTGTTTCCTATTACATGCTGGAAAAATATAGGGTAGGTACATGTACATGTAGGTAGGAAAAACATTTTATTTTGGAAAATAATTTTATTTATGGATATTAAATAAAGGTGTTGACTACCGGTATCCAAAATAACCTCTGCATGTATAGAAATGCATTATGCAAACCAACAATACCATTCATCACAGTGTTTTCCCTAGAAATGAAGTAAGGCATGGTAAAGTGACGTTTTGGGGGCATATTTTATGTGCAGTTTTAAATATAAGGTTTTTTTTTTTTCCATTATACAATTTTCAAAAGGACAAAAACCGTATGGCCATTTTATTTTCTATATCTATTTCATAACTTAATTGAAAAAAGGAAATATAGGTGTGTTTAAAGGCTTCTTTTTACATGGGCTACTTATAAATTTATAAAAGGCAAGACATTTTGAGTTTGAGGGCAACATGGTGCTAACCTTCTGTGGGAGAGTACATACAAAAGACCCCTTGCTGTTTAATAATAGGCAGAAGGTTTACTCTTATACTAACACTTAACTTCTGTACTGGTCCAGGACAGACTTGGTTGAACCGTAATTGGATAGAAACCAGTAAATAAGTTATAACAATTTCTTTTAATGAAAACCGAAAAGAAGGGTTCTATATTTATCTGTCCAACAATAACATTTTAATTTTTTTTTATGAATATTATCTTTCCTAGTGTATCTAAGAAATGGTAGACTTACCAATTTTATAATTTGCAATGTTAGTTTTATTCTGTATGCATCCAGTATTAAAGTACACACTTGGTTTGAAGTACACACTTGGTTTGAAGCAATCAATTGGTCCAATGAACAGAAATGCAGTACAAATGCTCAGGATGCTCAAACGAATGTTGAAAAGTAAAGTTTGTTTTATTTAACGACGCCACTAGAGAACATTGATTTTTATATATAATATCATCGGCTATTGGACATCAAACACATGGTCATTCTGACACTGTTTTTAGTAGAAACCCGCGAAGTTCCCAGTGACCACTTACAAAAAATAACAAAATGCATCGAGATCTTACTGACATAATTAATCATTTGATTTGGCAGTAAACTCCATCAGTATTGGTAAACATTCCCTCCCCTAGTTTATCAGAAGGTCACTAAATTTCTACAAGGCCAGTTTGTCACTGAAGTAAATCATTAAATATAGTTATTATTATTATTATTATTATTATTAATCGGAACACCTGGCTACGCTAGGCGTAGAGTAAATCGGAAAAGATCGCATATATTCGTGAAAACAATTTTCCGACATTTTATTTACGGTTATATGGCGTCAGACATATGGTTAAGGACCACAAAGATTTTGAGAGGAAACCCGCTGTCGCCACTACATGGGCTACTCTTCCGATTAGCAGCAAGGGATCTTTTATTTGCACTTCCCACAGGCAGGTTAACACAAACCATGGCTTTTGTTGAACCAGTTATGGATCACTGGTCGGTGCAAGTGGTTTACACCTGCCCATTGAGCCTTGCGGAGCACTCACTCAGGGTTTGGAGTCGGTATCGGGATTAAAAATCCCATGCCTCGACTGGGATCTGAACCCAGTACCTACCAGGCTGTAGACCGATGGCCTACCACAACGCCACCGAGGCCGGTCACCCACCATCAGTGCTGGAGAAAATATTCCACTTCAGGCAAAAACGAGTTCAGGTAAAATAAACTTAAAAAAATAAATAATTAAGTTTTCATAATTAATAGTTGTAACCCATGTAAAAATGCACAGTGATTCGTTTCAAACTCTATATACATGTAGCTGTTTGCTACTTATCCAGATTCAGGCATTTTGTTTAATTTGGACTAAAAATTAGTTTACCACCCCTAAAAGAATGTGAGCCCAAATGCCTGTTCCACCAATGGATGATTAATCTGTGATTCTCCTGTGACCTTGATTTGACCAGCAGAACAAGATACATGTACTACTGGTAGTGTGGGGTCAGGGGTTAAACAACTATTTTTTAAATGATTAGCACTTTTACTTGCCAATAATAATAATTTTCCACTTGCTTGTCATACATGTACATGTATGTGATTATTATAATAATACATTTTATCATATATTAGCTAGCATATCCAGTGTAATCAAAGTATATGATATTTTTCAGATAACATACTTTGTCTTTGATAATTTTGTATTAGATGTAAATTAATCAAGGTCATAACACTATACATTTATTGACATTCAAGCAACAGTACTAAGGTGATACTATATAATTGATGTATGCATTCATAGTCATCAAACAAAAACATTTCAATAGCAAGTTTACACTGAACACCCTCCAGCGTTTCTGAAAAAAACACCCCACCCCATTAAGCACTAGTTTATTTTTATGTAAGGATATCCAACATCACGTCATTCAGGTTTGACATCATTTCCATTCAAAAAGAATTTGAATATCGAGTAATGGCTGGTAAATAAATGTTCAAGAGCTGCCACTTTTTCCAAATATGTTATGTTGTTATGTTGTTGTTGTGTTGTTGTTGTTTTTTTAATTTATTAGACTCCAACCACACCAATTTTGCAATTTGTATTTATTTATTTTATTCAACCATGTGGTTGCTGTTGTAATTTTCAGCTTCTTTGTGCTGCTGACACGTTTTTTTTTTTTTACATCTTAACGCTTGTTTGCTATATAGACTATATGAATAAAAAGTAATAAAATTGAAGTTCACAGTGTATTTAAAATCCAACAAACAGTTTTGTGATGTCATCTCACTGTATTATAAATAATAGTATTTTGTCTCATAATTATTGTTAACAAAAAAATTTCAGTGTATATGTTTCACCGTAATTTACAATTCTGCGATTGCAATGCATGCGTGTGTTCTCTACCACTTGCGCAAAATCAATAAAGACTGTATAAGTAGCCTATGATAATAAGTAGCCTTCACAACATTACATTTTAGTATTCATTGATGCAAACTGTTGTTTCTCACACATTGTACTTTGAGATTAACTTGTGCACGACGAAAGTGTTTTAATGTGTCTGACTGTGTCTCCACAGGCCATCACCTACATGTATATTTATAGCTTGGAACACTGACTATTGGCCCGAAACGAGCATAATACATGTATTAAAATGGACACACCACATTTTCAGCCAGTTTTTATTACTTTGGTAAAACAAATTTTGAATAACAAGCTTCAGATTTTTGTTTTAATAATCCTTTTTTGTAACACTTATTTTAAATCTGACCATCTCCTACTTCCACTTATTCCCCCCGCTAAAATAACTTATTGGAATTTAGGACATAGACAGACATATTTATTTTATAGACTGATCAGAACACGCAATCGAGCCCCAAATTTCGGGCAATGGTGTTTTTTAACCCCTGTGGGGAATATCAGTCTGCATCAAATGATCAATTTCTCATTATACCTTCAGTCCAAATATGCATAATAGAGCTGCAATGAATATACCCAGTGGCGAATATGAAATGTATCATGAATATGAGGTTTCGAATACAAACAAGTGTCAGACTGTTACAAGTATTGACAAATATGAATAATGACTGTGGATCTATAGTCTGTCCCATGTGGAACACCTTTTGTCATGCTATGGAATTTACTACAAGGTTGTGTTTTCCAGAGACAACTGTTTTCTAAATTGTAAATGGGACATAAAAACAGTATTTTTTATTTATTTCCAAAATACTTTTACTTTTCTTCTCATGTCAAACAAAACTGAAATTATTTACAAAAAAAAAAATGTGTAGGATGGGACAGACTATAGTAATACTGTACTGCCGATTTACAAATGGAGCAACTTGCCTTGAACAAAAATCTTAATTAATATTTAATATTTGTGTTTAACATTGAGACATGGGCTGAAACTAGGGTCTGCACCTTTAATATAACAATATAAAAGTGTGGATAAACTGTGGATAAACTGTGGATAAATGTGATAGTGGTATACATGTACTGGTATCACTCACAGGACTAACGATACTGGTGAGTTTCTTCATAATGCCCCCAAACGAACTGTGTTCCTCCTCCACGCGGCTCACTTGCTCTTCCATCTGGGATATGTTCTGTCGCACAATGCTGATAAATGCCTGACAATAACAACAAGAAGAAACAGTTGACTTTATTTTCAAACATTGAGGGCCATTCACAAACGTACACATTTTTAAATGCGCATAAACTACATGCATGTACTCCTGTCCGGGATGAAGGAGCCGGCGAAAGTAAACACCTGCACCCATGACAGGCATGTGCTACAACAGCTTTCTCTGAATATGCACGTAAAACCTTCTGACCTGACCAGCACAAACTATATGCCGAGGGTGGAGAGGGGGTTATTTCCAGCATATATATAAGCTTTTAAAAATGAAAAACACTGACAAAAATCTTTCGTACAAAATCAAAACTTTGATGTACACTCTCAGGAGGGAGTTCATACAAGCTTTTAGAGACAGTATTCAAGGACTTTTTAATAAAAAGGCATAATTATCCCGATGGTATACCAAAAGCAAGGCTATATGCAGATGATGTAATTACATGTACCTCCCTTGGACTTGTGATCACCCTAATTTACAGACTTCATTATAAATATTATCCTGCTGTAATTAAGACCTGTTTAATGGAAACCGGCAAAGGTGACACAGTGGTTAAGCCAACAGACTACAGGCTGGTAGGTACAGGGTTCGCAGCCCGGTGCCGGCTCCAACCCAGAGCGAGTTCTTAAGGGCTCAATTGGTAGGTGTAAGGCCACTACACGCTCTTCTCTCTCACTAACCACTAAACAACTAACACCTAACCCACTGTCCTGGACAGAGCCCAAATGGCTACAGCATCTGCCCAGGACAGTGTGCTTGCACCTTAATTGGATATAAGCACAAAAATAACTTGAAATCAGATGTTTAATGGAATTACATATAATAATCAGCAGCATGCTGTGTACTGATTATATTGGTCACTGAAATGCATGCAACAACGCCTACATAACATGACCATCATTATTATTGTTACATCTGCAGCACTCTATGGTTTAAAATAGCAAGCGAAAAAAAATATAGCCTGCTTTGAAAAAAAAATGGTTTGTCGGAAATGAGACAGCACATGGTGAATGGATGGTTTGGGACTGTCATAGGTGTTGGAAGATGGCAGCAATGGGGTGGGGGGGGGGGGGGGGAGACTTATTAAATGCGAATTCATATTGTGCATATTGTGGTCCCTCAGTTTCAAAGTTGGGAGGTAGAGAGAGGGCAGTGCCATAGCCATCCCGTTTCCAATGCCTATGACTGTGCATGAAACATTAAATTATAACCGAATCACACGTTCAGCCTCAGCTAAATAGAAGATGAGGTAATTCATTTTTTATTTCGCCTCCTAGGTCTCCATATCAACATTTCTGCCTAAAGATTTAGTGTTAATTTCTGGGCATCTGGTTGCAGATTTACATGTATTTCTGAGTGCATAATTAACTACAATTTCATCCAGCATTCCCAAACATAAACTGTAAACTTTTCTAGGGCGGTTTGCACTGAAAAAGGTTAATTTTCAAAGATGAGCTCAATCAGACCAGGGGTTTGGGTGTTATGACCTGCCCATTTTGGCAAAAATCACCAAAATAGGGTGGGGTGCCCTATATTTGAACGTCCATAAATAAGTAGCTACTGGTCCAATATTGGTGGGAATGGCATCTCTGGAATGAAAATTGCCCAAGGATTCCAAATCTGCCATTATTTTTATGTAGAGGTATGTTAAAGTGTGATGACCTTTTGACCTTCACTTTGACCTTGTTGCCCTAGTGACCTTGAAATGAAAATTGGTCAGAATTATTGCCCAACATGTTTTCTACAAAATATAACAGAACCAGAGATATAATATTCCTCTGTAGTCCACAAAGGCACATCGAAAAAAACTTGTCCATGCAATTAAACTTCAGTTTAGTTAGTACCCTGTTAAGGATAATTCCTATTGACTTTGAGTAGACATTGAATGTTCCTGAAATTTGGCACACACATACTACTGACCATATTGAACAATAATTAATGGAAATTAAAACAGTTTTTTGTAGAAGCCATACCCATATTAATAATGCATGGCAAATTTGTCAATATAGCAAATATTGGAATGTTCTAAGTACAAATGTATATACCCCAAACTGGACTCCACTGGGCTACATCCCTCCCCTGTACTTTATAAACGACCCTTTGTCTACCCGCCATCTACCTCCAGCTTGTCTATCTTGTCAAATACTGCTTCCATGTCACGACACTTCGCCTCAATTCCTGGAAGGGTTTTTGTCAAACAAAGTGAAATATCACTCCGAATCTGAAAAAATAAATTAACAAAATGAAAAACAGAGAGAAAAAAACAACAACATTTAATGACACCTTAAAACATTATAAACTATGGTTGTTTGGTGTCTACGTTTGGTTTATAACATGAGAGGAAAACTGCAGCTGCCATATTCACATAGGCTGCTTAGCCCTGACTGTATGGAAGACTGGCCTCGGTGGTGTCGTGGTTAAGCAATCGGACATAAGGTTGGCAGGTACTGGGTTCGCATCCCAGTAATGGCTCCCACCCAGAGAAAGTTTTAACGTCTCAATAGGTAGGTGCAAGACCATTACACCCTATTCTCTCACTGACCACTAACAACTAAACCCCTGGCCTTGGTGGTGTCGTGGTTAAGCCATCGGACATAAGGCTGGCAGGTACTGGCTTCGCAGCCCGGTACCTGGCAACTCCCACCCAGAGTGAATTTTAACGACTCAATGGGTAAGACCACTACACCCTCTTCTCTCACACTAACAACTAACCCACTGTCCTGGACAGACAGCTGAGGTATGTGCCCAGTACACCGTGCTTAAACCTTAATTGAATAAAAGCACAAAAATAATTTGAAATGAAATGTTAGAACTGTATGCAATAGTGGCAAGAGAACTTTCACAGGGGTGTGCAGACCTGGGGACTACATGTAATTCACAAAGGTCTCTTAGGCTCTGCTAGATAACTAAGCATCCTCTTTGCATTGCACTGCGAGATTGCAAAGTTGTGAGAGTGTAGTGAATTAGGCCCCAGGACTTTAAAAAAAACTGACTATAACCTAGTGTTGAGAATCGGTTAAAATTTCACTATCCATCATCGGTTATACTCAGTTTGCACCACCTCATCACCTCACAGAGATAAGAGGGAGTACTGAGTATTATATAATTTTAGAGGGGGAGGGGGGAGGGGTAGGAGTGGCCTGAGATACAAAGCATTACATGCGAGGTAAAAATGCTAAATTTGCATTACGTAATTGTTGTATATATGGCCTCTCAATGAGGGTGATGTAATACCGGTGGCATAGCGTGGGCTGCCAGCGCCCGGGAAAAAGCAAGTATTGTGCTCCCTAACAAGTGAACCATTAGCACTCCCCGAGTCCCTTCCACCAATCCAGATTTTTGCGCCCAGGGCAACCACCCCAGTGGCCCCGCCCACGCTATGTCACTGTGTAATACCAGTCAGTTGGGTCTTTTCTGGAAGACTGCCAGACACATGTATATATATATACATGCATGCAAGCATGCAATGCAGTACTTTAGAATACTGAATGCGTAGCTGTTCTTTTGTAAAGTTGCACCCCCTCCCTAAAACCAGTCTGACCCCTATAGCGATGAATGTATGGAATTTCAAATCTATTTAGTGCAGTATAATAAGTGATGTTAGTTACATGTACAGTACATGTATTTGTAACAGTATATTTATACCATGTCCATTCAAATCTATTTAGTGTAATATAGTAATGATGTTAGTTATGTGTGACAGTATAAAAAATTATTTATACCATGTCCGTTAATGCACAGAATTCTCAAATCTATTTAGTATAATATAATAAGTGGTTAGTTATTTGTGACAGTATATTCAACCATGTCCATTAATGAACAAAATTTTCACATCTGTTTAATGTAATGTACGTGATGTTAGTTATTTGTGACAATATAGATATCCCAATATTACCATGTCCGTTAATGCACAGAATTCATCCAACTTGGTAAGCATGTCTTCAACACTCTCAAAGAACTTGACTTCCTGAAAACAAAACAATGATCTTAATTCTTACAAGTTACACATAAGCAGGGCCGTAGCTAGGATTTTTTGTTTGGGGGGGGGGGGGGGGTAACTGAGTAGTTAATAGTCTAAAAATCCTTCAACGGTTAAGAAGAGAATTTCTTTAAGTTTCTATAATTTTTTCCAGATTTTTTCGGTAGCTATACATTGTAGCTACGGCCCTGATAAGTATATTGTTCTCCATTTTGTTGTTGTTTGTTTGTAAGTAACCTAAAAAATTTAACATGGTAATCTCAGGGTTAGGTTTTCTGCCAGAAAATAATTTGAGAGTAGGTACATAATAATAACAAAATAGACTGACCATATGTTTTCCTGCTAAGGTCGACGACAGTCACTTTTCGCACCCTTGTTTTTCAAGGCTTCGTACACAGTAAATAAAACATATCCAACGGTAATTTTTTGATATGATATATTTGACAAAAGGTACTTTTTATTTCTTTCCGTTTTAAGAATGCTGGAAAAATTCCAATGCAAACTTGCTATTGAAATTTTTTTGTTTGAATATTACTAATGCATCTGAATGTGTTTAAGAAAATCTTGTGATTAAATTTTTTTACCTTTTACGAAATATGGATTTCAATTGAAATTACGGTAAGATATGCTATATTTATTGTGTACGAACCCAAAACAAGGGTGCGAAAAGTGACTGTCATCAACCGTAGGTGGTTATGGGTTATGCAGGGCTCGAATGTAAGAATTTGTTGCCTAAGCCAATATTTTAAAAACATTGCCATGAGTGAAACGGCACACCAACAGCAATTTTGAGCCTTTTTTAATAAGTGGCCTTTGTAGCAAATCACAATGACTGAAAGGTAACTTTGCTGTATGTAGACATATTTCAAAAGCACAAATGTTAAAGGGACATTCCTGAGTTTCCTGCATTGTAAGAGTTTTCCGACTAATAAAATATTTCTACGATTAAACTTACATATTAAATACAATGTATATATTTTTTGTTTAGAATATCAGTGTCTGTATATTCAATGTGTTTCTGGTTAATTTTTGTCTTAATATGTAGTAGTGTAGGTATAATGTGCTCCTACTGGCAGTAGCTAGCGGGAATTTCCATATTAGCTCAGTTGGTAGAGCGCTGGACTATCGTACTGAGAGTCTGTGGTTCGAATCCCCTAAGTGGAGGTTGATTTTTATCTGTTACATTTTTTTCAGACACCTACGAGGAACATATTACCAGATTGAAATGTGTTTTTCAAAGGCTTCGTGAGAATGGTTTAAAACTGTCTCCAAAGAAATGTAAACTCTTTCAGTCTGAGGTAAAATATCTAGGACACATAGTCTCTGGTGATAGTATTAAGCCAGATCCTTCCAAGGTGGACAAGGTTTTGAACTGGACTCAGCCAGAAAGCCCTGAACAGGTCAGGCAATTCCTTGGCTTTGCCGGCTATTATAGGAAGTTTATTCCAAACTTTTCTAAGATCTGTCGACCACTGACTGATCTGTTACCACCGACAACCAAGAAAGACAGGAGAAGCAAGAAGACAAAGCCTGATGTCAGATTTTGTTGGTGAACAGATCAGCAGCGGGCTTTTGAGTTACTCAAGAGACTTTAACAACACAACCTGTACTGGGGTACCCAGATTACTCACTGCCCTTTGAAGTACACACAGATGCCTGTCACCAAGGTCTTGGAGCCATTTTGTACCAAGAACAACAGGATGGTAAAAGGGTGATAGCCTATGCAAGCCGAGGATTAAGCAAGACAGAATGGAACTATCCAGCTCACAAGTTGAAATTTTTAGCACTGAAGTGGGCAGTGACTGAAAAATTCCACAATTACCTTTATGGACATAGCTTTACTGTTCTTATCGACAATAACCCACTGACATATGTGTTAACCACAGCTAAACTCGATGCTACGGGTCATAGGTGGTTAGCTGCTTTGTCTGCGTATGATTTTGTAATAAAATACATACCAGGTAAAGCCAACACTGATGCTGACATGTTGTCACGACTGCCAGTAAGGTCACCAGAAGGCAATGTAGAAACTATTTCATCAGATTCAATTAAGGCGATTTCTTTAGGTTCATGTCTTCAGTGGTTGCAGATGCTGTAGATGCAGATGAAGCTGGTGATCTGAAACAGATGACTTTTGGGGAGTGGCGACAAGCTCAGATGAGAGACCCTAGCATTAGTCCCATCCTTAGGGATATTGCCCAGGGTAAACGACCAAGAAGAAAAGATGTTTCTTTATCAGTGCATTTAACTCTGTTGAAGGAATTTGAACATCCGTTTATCCACAGACGTGTTCTCCATAGGAAAAGAATGGTCAATGGGACTAGTCCTTCCCACAGCATTTGTCAACACTGTTCTACAAGGTCTGCATAACGACACAGGACACCTGGGTAAAGAACGAACCCTAACGTTGGTTAGGGATAGGTTTTATTTTCCGGGCATGGAGAAAGATGCTTGTATCAATGGATGCGACAGATGCCTGAGGAGAAAATCTCCAACCAATATTCGAGCACCTTTGGTGAATATCCGAACAAACCAGCCGCTGGAATCGCTGGAATTTTCCAACGAAGAACCAGACAACCACGACAACAGCTGATGTGTTATTTAATCAGTTTATTGTACAGACCAAGGCGCCAATTTTCAAAGTCAGCTTATGAAGGAATTATACCAGATATCCAGGATAAACTGATCCAGGACCACACCCTATCATCCAATGGGAAATGGGATGTGGGAAAGATTTAATCGGACACTATTGGATATGTTGGGGACTTTGACTCCAGACAAGAAGGCCAACTGGAAATCACATGTTGCACCATTGGTCCATGCATACAATAGTACAAGACATGAATCAACAGAAACATCGCCTTTCTTTTTAATGTTCGGTAGGCGTCCACGTCTACCACTGGATATTGCTCTGGGCTTGGATAGCAATGATGATCATCAGAATCATACTGAGTTCATCAAGTCTTTGCGGAAATGCCTGGAAGACTTGTACAGACTTGCCAGTGAGGCTGCTGATCACAGTCGAACTCGGCAGAAGAAGCAGTATGATTCCAGAGTCCGCGGGGCTATTATTAAGGTCGGAGATAGGGTGCTTGTTCGAATATTAGCTTTTGATGGAAAACATAAGTTGGCAGACAGATGGGAGGAGGATGTTTATGTCGTGCAAAATCAACCAACCACAGATGTTCCAGTGTTTGTTGTCAAGAAGGAGAAAGGACCTGGAAAGCCACGGACTTGGCATCGAAATCTCCTTCTTCCCGTCAGTTCACTGCCAATTCCTGCCAAAGAGGATATTAAGCCTGTACTGCCACCACGGATCACCAGGCCAGAAGCACCCGTGAAGATACAAACTGCCACAGATCACAAGATGGATCAGCCCCATCTGAAGATGACGAGTCATCAGATGCTGATTCTGTGCAGTTTATGGAATCTGGACAGAAGGTAGTTTCAGCAGGTTTCAGTGCTCCAATAGCAGCCAATGTTATGCCTGTTGAGGAAGTTGCACAGGAGGACACAGCTCCAGTTCCTGAGAACATTCCTCTTGAACTTGGAGACACTTCTGTTCAAGAAGATCCTTTACCAGAGGGGGACATCACGGAGGGATCAAGTGATTCAGACAATGAGGTACAGGACCGTGCAGATGTTCTCAACATCGATAGAACACCTCCAAGACCACCACCAAGAAGATCACTGAGGGATAGGAAACCACCTGAGTGGATAAGGTCAGGTGACTTTTCCATGTCTCAGTCTGCACAAGTCCAATCTCCTAATCGTAGACCAGACTGGAAAGAGCGGGCAACATTTTTAAAGTCTCTAGCACCCACTGGTGTTCTTAGCAGTATGCCTGATAGTGTTCAAGAAGCACTGTTGTCGTTAGTGCTTTAGAATGAGTAAATAACGAGGACGTTATTTTAATTAGTGGGGGGAGAATGTAACCATGTGGGTTTTATTGTTTTAATGATTTTAGTATGCACAAAACACATGCATCTAAACCTTTGGCTAGGAGCTGTAGGGACATACATTTACCTGTCTAAACATCTGACCTCTGACCAGGGATAGTGACGATCAACCAATAGACTAGCCAGCTGTGTTTGACCCAGTTGGTGGCTATTCACTGTCACTCACCTGACATTCCTTTACATGTCACGATCTGCACAGGCTACACACTCTTGATCTGCTTTAAACATACATGTACACTGGGATAATTGGTGAGTTATAGTTCTACTTTTCTAATTCACTTTACTATTTTACTAACATATAAAGTACAGTTTATAAATTACAAATACTACTTAAATTAACATTTACTTTGATAAAGGAATAAACTGAATTAATGTAAGTATTAGAATTTGGGCATGGCACTTACTCTAGCTGTAACAATAATGGATATTCCTATAGCCAAGCCATAATTAAATGAGTCGTTATTATAGTTTTAGAAATGTATGTGAATAGTGTGTATGTGTGTATATTAAATTAGAATAGTATTAGTTTTATTTTACTTGTTTCTTGTAGACTTTTTGACAATTGATGTTACTGCCCTAAAGCCCACAGCTGAAGGTAATGGTATTTCAGTGTCTAGGTAAACCGTATCAACTGTGGAGATAATGTTTTGTGTAGCTTACCTTTATTTTATTATACTATATATCGCCATATGTGTACTTGTTGTCGGTTGTAAATAATGATTTAAGATTACCGGCGATTGATTAATGTTCAGTCATTTAACGTACGGCAATTCTGTATGTGTATTATGCCTATATTTGATGTTTACTGTGGCGATGTTAACTATTGCTCAGTGTATGGTTCTTTCTTTTGTTTAAGCGATTTGCTATTATCTGTAAATAATAATTAGACTGCAGAGTGTATATATATATATTTTAATGCATTTTAATATGGTTTTTTAAGACTGTTTATGTATAGTTGTGAATGTATTTTAATAATGCCATTTTTGCTTATAGGGTTTATTCGACTATATACTCATGTTCTTTGGAATAAAGAACCCTGTTAAACTCTCTTCAATGAGTCCAGATGTCTGTTATCGGGAAGTAACAAATATTTGTAAGAAGCCCAAACTGGACGTACGTACGAAAAAAACATATTTTAGGAAATAAAATGAAATTTAACTTAGTACAAATATTAGAACGATCAGAAATATGTTTAATATACAGCCACTAATATTTTATGCAGAAAAATATATTTGATATGTAATTACAATCATTAAAAAGTCTCTGTTAATCGATAACATCTTAAAAATTTCAGCAAACTCAGGAATGTCCCTTTAAATACTAGCAGATATATACATCAGGTATATACAGTTTGCCATCATTAAGGAGTTTTACAGACTGCAGATATTTTTAACCAGTGGCAGAAAACTGCCGTTGGTGATGTTCCCGACCAATAGAAATTTATATCTCAACGATGACAAATGCTGTAATTACATTAAGTGTCGTCGTTAAGTTCGAGCCCTGGGTTATAGATTTGAAATCATTTAAAATTGTGCTTTGTCAAATTTTATAAAAGCTGTTCTCTTACTACAATGTTTCTAAAAATATATTCATTAATTTTAAAGATTTTATGGTGTAAAATTTGGCAGAATTAAAGTTGAGAGTTAGGGCCCTATAGCTTTATACCATACAGTCAATTACAAAAACTAAGACAGCATTCGGGAATGTTCGGCCCGAGATGTTCCGATTGGTTATGAACTGGATCACAATGTCTTTGTTTTATAAAAAGCACCGGCCTCGGTGGCGTAGTGGTTAGGCCATCGGTCTACAGGCTGGTAGGTACTGGGTTTGGATCCCAGTCGCGGCATGTGATTTTTAATCCAGATACCGACTCCAAACCCTGAGTGAGTGCTCCACAAGGCTCAGTGGGTAGGTGTAAACCACTTGCACTGACCAGTGATCCATAACTGGTTCAACAAAGGCTATGGTTTGTGCTATCCTGCCTGTGGGAAGTGCAAATAAAAGATCCCTTGCTGCTAATCGGAAAGAGTAGCCCATGTAGTGGCGACAGCGGGTTTCCTCTCAAAATCTTGCGGTCCTTAACCATATGTCTGACGCCATATAACCGTAAATAAAATGTGTTGAGTACGTCGTTAAATAAAACATTTCTTTCTTTCTTGTTTTATAAAAACTACACCTAACTGCATTTGGTCTACAACATCAATGTTTATAATATAAATGAATGTTGGCAAATTACGGTAAGCCGATATACGTCCAGTTTTGCGAACCAAAATGTCATACAATTATTAATAGTGGCTCATATATTACAGAGAAAATATTATTTGGGCAAATAACGCCATTATTTTTTTAATATTTAAGTCGCCCAAACGGGACTTTCGTCGCATTTGGCGACCTGGTCACAGGCTGTTTTGAGCTCTGCTAATATGTTATGTAGAAAAATATATTTGATATATGTTACTTTATGTAATTACAATCGTTAAAAAGTCTCCGTTAATCGATAACATCTTTAAAATTGCAGCAAACTCAGGAATGTCCCTTTAATAATGCTTGGTTTTCACTCCCCTTAGCATTTTGATGAGTGTAATTTTCCACTCGCCTAAACCTTTTGAGGTGTGCAATTTTTCACTTGCCATGGTTTTTCAAAAGCCAAGGACTGCTACACAGATAGCCCAAGTACTCCGACTGTAAGAGAGCTAGACGAACATTTGGACATAAATACGCTCTCATTACAGTCAGAGACCAAGCTATGTAATTTTTTGGCAGTTGCCAACCACCAAAAAGTAGTCAAAGATTTCCGCTCTAATACCACAACAATCCATTTACATCGGCCATTTTCGAGTTCCCTGATTAAATAAAATTCAGATATTAATCACTAATACACACACTACAGAAAGAAACCCGACAGCACCCACATTCAGCTAAGCTTCGGCAAACTCCGGACAGCAAAAAATGTTCTAAGTTCGCTGACGTTGCGTCACATGATCGCCCACTCAGCCATTCCGTCTTCCAGGGGCCGTCTCATACAATAATAGTAATACGACAAGTGCCAGACAATCACCAAAAAAAGTTTGTTTTGTGTAACGACACCACTAGAGCACACCGATTCATTAATCATCGGCTATTGGATGTCAAATATTTGGTAATTTTATCATTGTGGTAGAGAGGAAACCCGCAACTTCACGATATAGGTCGGCGAACTTAGAATTCTGCTGTTTGGAGTTTGCCGAAGCTTAGCTGAATGTAGATGCTGTCGGGTTTCTTTTTGTAGTGTGTGTATTATTGATTAATATCTGAATTTTTTTTAATCCAGGAACTCGAAAATTATCAATGTAAATGTAGGCTATTTGATGTCAAACATAGGATTGTTGTGGTATTAGAGCGAAAATCTTTGACTACTTTTGTTGGTCGACGATTGCCAAAAAATTACATAGCTTGGTCTCCGACTGTAATGAGAGCGTATTTATGTCCATCTAGCTCTCTTACAGTCAGAGTACTCGGGCTACTACACAGACTACAGTTACGCCCCTTTATTTACTTTAGGCTTTAACCGCAGACGAAAACAAAACCACGAAGATTATAATTTATATTTCTTACATCTTTTGAAAGATCAAAGTTTAGATACTGGTTGTAGTCCGACGCGAGATCCTCTATGAGCTGTGCGTCATTCACTATCACCCAATCTGCCGTTAAAGATTGATCAGACTTAACAGAAACTTTCTCACTTTTCAACTCCATTCTCGTGATCGCTACTTCCTGTTCAAGGTAGGTAACTCTAGTCACGTTAACTGATCAGCGTTGTCTCCCCCACATTAAACACCTCCCACCCCTCCGAAAGAAAGAAAGAAATGTTTTGTCTAACGACGCACTCAACACATTTTATTTACGGTTATATGGCGTCAGACATATGGTTAAGGACCACACAGATATAAAGAGAGGAAGCCCGCTGTCGCCACTTCATGGGCTACTCTTTTTGATTAGCAGCAAGGGTTCTTTTGTATGCACCATCCCACAGACAGGGCCTTTGATATACCAGTCGTGGTGCACTGGCTGGAACGAGAAATAGCCGAATGGGCCCATCGACGGGAATCGATCCCAGACCGACCGCACATCGAATGAGCGCTTTACAACGGGGCTACGTCTCGCTCCCCCCCCCCCCCCCCCCCCCCCCACCCCTCCGAAGTACATTTTCTGGTAGCAGGGAAGTACCTAGACCAACGAACATTGTGTTACCCTTATATTAATAAATAATAATTCACTAAATGTTTGGGGCGGGACGTAGCCCAGTGATAACGCGTTCGCCTGATCCGCGATCGGGCTAGGATCGAACCCCGTCGTTGGGCTCATTGGGCTATTTCTGGTTCCAACCAGTGCACCACGACTGGTATATCAAAAGCCGTGTATGTGCTATCCTGTCTATCCATGTTAAAGATCCCTTGCTACTAATGAACAAATGTGGCGGATTTCCTCTCTAAGATAAATACGTCATTATAACCAAATGTTTGACATCAAATAGGCTAGCCGATGATTAATAAATCAATTAGACCGAATAGTTCTGTCTCTATAAAGCTTTGTTTCATGTTTCATATTTATTTTTTAATGATTTATTTTATATTTATTTTTGATGTTCAATGGCTACAAATCATTAAAAAAAAAAAAAACCCATAAAATAAAGCTTTATTGAGACAGAACTATTTGGTCTATAAATCAATGTGCTCTAGTGTTGTTGTTAAACAAAACAAACATTACTTTTTTGCTAACATTTTTTGTTGATTTGTGTTTCATATTATTGGCTTTGTTATATTAAATAAAACGACACGTATACTAGTCAGAACAAGTTAAGGACTAGTCACTAGTATCAAATTTCAGCTTGTTTTAAAACAAATTCAGGGACCGTCATAGGTAATACAATGTAGGGGGCGGGATTTAGCTCAGTCGGGTGAGAGCTCGCTTGAGGTGCTTGCGTCGCAGGATCGAACCACCTCTATGGATCCATTCAACTGACTGGGGTTTTTTTTCTCGTTACTACCAGTGCACCACAACTTGCCAACGGCCGTGGTATGTGCTTTCCTGTCTGTGTGAAAGTGCATGTAAAAGATCCCTTGCTGCGTTAGGAAAACTGTAGCGGGTTTCTTCTGATGACTACGAGTCAGAATTACCAAATGTTTGACATCCAATAGCCGATGATTAAAAACCCCAAAAACACGTAGGTTAAAGAGGTGGTTAAGTATTGCAGATTACATCTATACCAGCCTATTACTTGCAGCTTGTTTGGTTACAAGTAGCAAGCGTATGAAAAATGCATTAAAAAGCCCCAAATCTTCTTTTTTAAAATTTTTCTCTTCTTTTTTTCTGAACAAAAATATATGATAAACGTAAAACTCCTTTTATATGTTAAAATTTTTCATGTCTGGTTAAACTTGGGAGAGTATACATTTCTTTATAATCTGGTTTTGGATACCCACAAAGTTTTGTTTAACGACACCACAAGAGCACATTGTTTAATTAAACATCAGCTATTAGATGTTAATTTGGTAATTCTGATTCGTAGTCATCAGAGGAAACCCGCTACATTTCCCTAATGCAGCAAGGGATCTTTTATATGCACTTTCCCACAGACAGGAAAGTACATACCACGGCCGTGACCAGTTGTGGTACACTGGTTGCAAATAGAAAACCCCAGTCCGTTGAATAGATTCACCGAGGTGGTTCGATCCTGCGACGCAAGCATCTCAGGCGAGCGCTCAACCGACTGAGCTCATTATTATTATTATTACCTTTTAAATATTAAATTGTATTTGTAGTGATATTTTCTCACAATTTGAAATATCTCTGGACAAAATAAAAGTTTGTTTTGTTTAAGAACACCACTAGAGCACATTGATTTATTAATCATCGGCAATATGATCAATGAGCAATGGATAAATCATCCAATAGGATGTCAAACATTTAGTAATTTTGACATATAGTCTTAGAGAGAAAACCCGCTACATATTTCCGTTAGTAGCAAGGGATCTTCTATATGCACCATCCCACCGACAGGACAGCTCATACCAAAGCCTTTGATATACCAGTCGTGGTCCATTGGCTGGAACGAGAAATAGCCCAATTGGTCCACCGACGGGGATCGATCAAAGACCGACAGCGCACCAAGCGAGCGCTTTACCACTGGGCTATGTCCCGCCCCTCTGGATAAATAAGTCTGTGAATGAATAAACAGGGTCACCAAGAGTTTATAGGAGTCGGACGCAGATGCACTCAATGATGAGGCAATTAAGGGTGAAAACTGTTCATCTCGTCAACTGTTTTCACATAAACGTAAACCCATGAAGCTACGAGGCGACAGTTTGCGCTATAAACTATTGACATGCTAAAGAATGATGGCCATTAAATCGTTTGACGATGCGTCGGTTTTCGCTATGAACTATCGGCAGTTAAGGAATGATGGCCATTTTATCACTTCTCTCGCCTCGCTCCAAAACAGAGGGGTGAGGGCGCCACGTGGGTTTGCGTAAACAGGACGCGTGGCTGCTTCTTACAGTGACATTGACATTTCATTCCTTAGGCTCTATCCCCATGATATACAATTACAGTTCAAACACGCTATTCTGGACACACAACTAAGCTATCTGAACTGCCTGCCCAGGGAAGATGTTAATGCTTGGTGGATAGTGAATCTTCAATCATTATTTAGATCTGTCCGATTTTCATCATGAAAAACAGTTGACACGAAACCAATCCGATCCGACCCGACAGTAAAGCATATTTCAAAAATGGTCAACACCAGACCCAAAAATTCAAATTAGCAGCGAAAACTAGATTTTGCCTTTTATAATTTCGAACATGTAAAAAAAAATAATAATAATAATAAAAAATTCAAATAAAAAAATCAGTTTAAGCTACTACAAACTATGCGAATACCAGAAACACATGGTGTACAAACATTAATATTCTGAGCAAGAACATGTAATTAATATCCAGTTTTAGTCATTAAAAGCATCGTTAGCCGCGGCATGTTTAAATGTCTGTAAAGTCAGGACTGTTATTTCTTAATGCCGTTTGATGAAGAAAGTTCTTTAAATACATCTAAGGTGTGGTATAACGTCTTCATTACAATTCTACTGATGAAATGTATGCAATTTTATTTCCATCCGACACCAAAATATAATTTCCATCCAACACGAAAACTAAAGTGTCTATAGAAGACAGTGTTAATCAGATAAGTAAGTTAGTTAATCTAGATTTCAAACATGTTTCTTGGTTATGAAAAAAACATTAAAAAAAATCAGTTTCCTCGTATACTTTTGATAAAATGTTGCATTGTTTATGTAAAGTTGGCATCTTTGATTTCTATCCATGTTAGACACCAAAACTATCTAAACTTTAACTATCTAAAAGTCAAAATGGGTTAATTAAGGAATTTGTTATGCATTTTATGAATGTAGCTGCGCCTACCTCCTACAAAACTATATTACTTTTCTTCCTAATGTGAATGACTTAAAAGGAATATAAGTTTCAAAGTCCATCCGACACCAAAACGAATATTTTGAAATATGCCCCGTAAGAGTTGAGCGCCATGTAGGTAAAAGAAAGAAAGAAGTGTTTTATTTAACGACGCACTCAACACATTTTATTTACGGTTATATGGCGTCAGACATATGGTTAAGGACCACACAGATTTTTTTAGAGGAAACCTGCTGTCGCCACATAGGCTACTCTTTTACGACAGGCAGCAAGGGATCTTTTATTTGCGCTTCCCACAGGCAGGATAGCACAAACCATGGCCTTTGTTGAACCAGTTATGGATCACTGGTCGGTGCAAGTGGTTTACACCTACCCATTGAGCCTTGCGGAGCACTCACTCAAGGTTTGGAGTCGGTATCTGGATTAAAAATTCCATGCCTCGACTGGGATCCGAACCCAGTACCTACCAGCCTGTAGACCGATGGCCTGCCACGACGTCACCGAGGCCGGTACCATGTAGGTAAAAGCACGGGTCACATCACTGTAGTAGTATTATATGACCAAACGTCCCCTCCACTCCTTGCCTCATGCTTATATTGTGACAACACGTGTAACTACTCTTACACTATAGCGATGTCATTAAACATACCCACTCGTGACTGTCCCCTGCACGTGCTGTAACCTCACCGTGGTGCAGGGGTGTACCATTCTCTTTGAGAATGGCCAATACAGCACAACATTGAAATTTTGAGTAAAAGTCAGCATCTATCTGTGATATTTGTATTTTTGCTTTACAGTTTTTATTTAAATCTTGAATTCTTATATTGATGTTGATCATCACTTACTGTTTGTATTTACCATAGTTTGACACCCAATAGCCGATGTATTTTTCGTGCTTGGGTGTCGTTAAACATTCATTCATTCATTCATTCACTCGTGACTGACAACTGCTAGATGTGTCACATCTTCTTGACCGCTACGAATTGTCTCCCTTAGTAAGGTTTTACTTAGTAGGATACATATGAGAACGGTTATTCCAAATCAATGCGACAAACATATCAGCAGTGGTTTTGATTAGTTGAATGAAATGTCACGTGGACAAGCCGTTACGTAGGCTTTCTTAGATTTATTCACAGAAAAACAGATGCATTCCAGTCGTACTTCGATTAATATACAACAAACCTACACGCCTGCCCAATACTAAGTCTAAAGAAACGTCATACCCTAATGAAACATACTGGTCTCTGGAAACAATAACATTAACAATGAAAGAAATAATGGATATAATTAAAATTTGAGCACCTTATAAAGCAATTAATACGTCATTAATTAGCTCTGTTGGAAAAATATTCGAAAGAATAGTGTTAAAAAACCTGTACAATTATTTCGTATTCAACAATGTACTTTACAAGTTTCAGTGTGCCTATTGACCAGATCACAGTGCTGTTTATCAACTAATTGAAATATATAATAAAATCTGTAAATCACTAGACAATAAAGAATGTTTTTGTGTTGTGTTTTGTGACATGTCCAAAGTTTTCGATAGTTTATGGCACAGAGGATTAATTTATAAACTTAAAGGGACATTCCTAAGTTTGCTGCATTGTAAGATGTTTCAGACTAATAAAATATTTCTACGATTAAACTTGCATATTAAATATATTCACTTGTTTAGAATATCAGTGTTTGTATATTCAATGTGTTTCTGGTCGTCTTAATATTTGTAAGAAGCCCAAACCGGAGTTTGTCTTCAAATAATTTCGTACGTACGAAAAAACCCAACATATTTTAGGAAATATATAAAATTTAACCTAGTACAAATATTAGAACGATCAGAAACACGTTTAATATACAGCCACTAATATGTTATACAGAAAAATATATTTGATATCTAATTACAATCGTTAAAAAGTCTCTGTTAGTCGATACTATATTTAAAATCGCAGCAAACTCGGGAATGTCCCTTTAAACAATATGGGATTAAAATGGATTAGCAATTGTATTTCCGATTTAAAAAATTCCTATCAAATGTGGTATTTTGATTCTGAAGGATGGAGTGCCTCAAAGCTCCCTTCTGAGACCTTTTCTGTCTTAGTCTATATTAACGATATTGCAGACGAACTAGACTGTGCAACGAGACTTGGAACATCATCTAGAGACATTTCAAACCTAGAACATAATCTGAACACTAGTATTAATTTAACTAAACATTATGAATGGTCGCAAAAATGGTTAGTTACGTTTAATCCGAACAAAACAAATGTATTGTTATTCTCTCAAAGAAAAGTGCTTAATGAACCACATCTTGAGTTTGGTAACACAACTTTAAAGCTATCCAAAGCACATACAGATTTAGGTGTAACCCTATCTGCTGATGGAAAATGTTCCAGTTCAGGGGCGAATTTAGACCGGGGGGGGGGGGGGGGGCACTTCAGGTTCGGGGGCCCCTCAACATAGAAATTAAATTACATGACAAATTAAAAAATGAACTAATTTTATAATTATTACATTTTTTTTAAATAAAGGAAGTCCTTAGTTTGGAGGGCCCCTCTGACAGGGGGAAGCGGGGGCAATTGCCCCTTTGCTCCCTTATAAATCCGGCACTGATCCAGTTATATTCAAACTGTGTGCAAATCAGCGTCGTTAATGATTTTGGTAGTAAGGAAATACAAAATAGTAAATCGTCAAACTTTAATGAGAATAAATATAACTTTCATACGACCTATTTTAGAATATGCTTCTGAGATATGGAAATATACTTACAATTTCTGACATTCAATAGCCGATGTGTATTTTTGTGCTCGGTGTCGTTAAATATTAATTCTGATGTATCCATAATTAGATACCGATAAATTACAAAAAGTAGTTTAAAGCAGCTAGAATAATTACTAGCATGCCCAAATTAGCCCAACGTAATTCGTTATATATTGAAACAGGTTTGAAGTGCAAGAAAAAAAGAAAGAAAGAAATATTGTACACTATGTTTAAAAGAATGAAAAGAATGACTCCCAATTTCTTAACTGATTGTATTCCAGAAAGTGTAGAAAAAAAGAGGCCCCTACATGATAAAAAGTCGGGAAAATGTACCAACACCGTTTTCGAGAACACGTTTATTAAAATTTTCATATATTTATTTATTCAACAATTGACCTTTGGAATAATTTGGTTTAATCATACTTTTGGTGTGGGAAACAAAGAGAGAATATATTACACACAAGATTACGACATGGGTGTAGTACGTTAAATGCAGACGTGGGCTTACTACAGATCCTTCATGTAACTGAAAATTATACAGAAAACTACTATTTCTTTCAGTGTAGAGTCGGGTTCTTTGTAACTCGTTACAACATGTACAACCAATACATTTACAACTGCTTTTGTATATATTATGGACTAATAACGTTAATTGATCTCTACAATAAAACAAAAAATATTTAGTTGTGTCCACACGTGTATTAGACAAACACATCGTTTTGAGTAAAATAGTCTAATGGTTTGACAGCACATGTACTTCTTTTTCTTCGTGTATTTCTAGTTTCTTTAAAAAATCCCGTTGTATATAATACCCTCTTTTCCTCAATTTGATTGTTATTGAAATAAATTTGTATACAAATTTTATATGTACATACATTTTGTATATGTATACATTATTACTATATTATATTCATGTAATTGTCGCTATTATATTATATTGTATGTATATAGAAGAGGACCTAGTAAGTTGGCACAATTGGTCCAATCCTTTTGCTGTTTATACAATAAAATAGGTGTTAAAAATATACTGGTATTGTAACATGGTCATCGTCTACCGAATGTTTATTGAAACCATAGGTGTTGAATGATGCCGGTTAATGGGGTGGGTGGGGACGGACGGACAGACAGACAGAAGGATGGAGATGAAACCTATAGTTCCCTCCAGTTAGACCGGTAAAGGACTAACGGTAGGGGTCCAATAAGATTTTACAATAAGGTTATGTTATGTTTTGCATGCAAAAAAAACGAAGAAAAAGAAGCCTGCCTTGAATAGATGCTGGGTCTCAAAGCGTCTGTCCAAGGATTTACGGTAAAACAAAACAGAATGTAATCAACTCTAGTCGTATTTTCTAGCAACATGGATAATTATGAGTTACAAAAAGAAATAATAATTCAAATCCATATTCAGATCGCCTTTCATATATGGGGAAGGGGGGGGGGGGGGGGGGGGGGGGTAAAAAAAAAAAAAAAAAAAAAAAAAAAAAAAAAAAAAAAAAAAAAAAAAAAAAAAAAAAAAAAAAAAAAAAAAAAAAAAAAAAAAAAAAAAAAAAAAAAAAAAAAAAAAAAAAAAAAAAAAAAACAAAAAAAAAAAAAATAAATTAAAATTAAAAAAAAAAAAATGGGTAATGCACGCTCTGGCCCCTCAAACTTTAGAGTTGGAGGGGGAAGTCACCCCCTACTCGCCCCATCCCGCTACCAACGCCTGTGGAAAGTGGCCAATCCACTTAAAATAGCGATTTGCTTATTGTTTTTAAATATTCTATAATGATCAAATATTTCTCAAGTAAACATTTAATGTTACGGAAAGAGCTCTAATAATGTAGACAATGTATCTTCAATGCCACCGCTAGTTCTCACAGCTGACCACCACCCCACCCCACCCCCACCCCCAAAAAAACCCCAACTACAACCCCAAAACAAAACCAACAACAACAAAAAAACCCAACAAACCCCCCCCCCCCACACCCCAAAAAACCAACAACAACACAAACAAACAAAAACCCCCACGTCAGAACCCCCCCCTCCCCCCTCCTAAGACACACCTTTCTCTTCCAGTTGATGGATTGCTACGGTCATAGTTTGTATTACACACGGTCAATAACAAAATTATATTCGCATGCTCGATTCACGGCTGGTGTGAGTAACATTAATGTGAAGACCAGGAATGACCAGTTCCACTCTGCCACAATGGAAGTAACTGTACATATGATATCAGCATAGAGTACTGACTGCCAGGACGATTTTCTCAGCTACATTTCAACAACCGTGGTTCAAAGATGGAGAAGATACGTGTTTGTTTTCACTGGACATTACAGCTTTGAGAAGTCGTCTGCTGTTTCATTTATGTCGGGCACACTTTTCACTCTTGGCTGTGGACAAATAACAAAAGAGAAGAGGTGAAATAAAATAAAATAAAATATATATAGACATTATTAATAATAAATAAAGACATTTAACTAATTAATTAATAAGTATTTTTAACGACACTTCCAGAGTTCATTGATTTATTAATCATCGGCTATTGGATGTCAAACATTTGGTAATTTTGATACATAGTCTTAGAGAGGAAACCCACTACATTTTTCATTAGTAGAAAGGGATATTTTATATGTACCATCCCACAGACAGCATAGCACATACCACGGCCTTTGATACTCCAGTCGTGGTGCACTGGCTGAGAAATAATAATACACCAAAATAAACCAATCAAATATTACTGGACCAACTTTTGAAAAGGCTTCAACACACATCTTGTATAATATAGTTTCAGAGGACACAGATACACGTAGTTCATAACAGCGACACTAAAATACGATTGCCCAGACAGTGCTACATGCTTGGTATATAAAGAATATCTTCTGCTTAAAAAAAAAACTACTGATTTTACTGGAATAAATAAACAGGCGATAATTAGGTACAGTGTTACTTGCTTGGTGATTTTTGACGCGGTACAATTAAAAATGCACTTTGCAAATACAGACAGCCCGAACCATTTTCGACTATATTATTACTCGGTAATGATATGCACATTGAGGAACTATTGACACGTGGAAAACACTTGACTCCAGAAATCTGGAGCCAATTTCATAAAACATCCTAAGTTTATGTTTACGACTAGCAGTTACATTTATCGAACATTTACATGTGGTTTTCATCTATTTTACGCAGGAAATTACGTCATTACGGAAGATCGATTAGTGCAAGGACGAATGAAAATTAAATAAGTACATTGTATATTTCAAACTATATTAGTTGTACTGTTTGTAGTTTACGAACTGTGGTTTAGTCGTAGATGTAGGTGCAAGCCTAGGCTTACGATGTGTGAAGTACACATATTTCATTTTCTTTTGTTCTTAAAATGCTCCACATTCCGTATTGTGGTAATGCTCAGAATGAAATATATGTGAAACACATGTAAACGTATTCCCGTTATAACTGCTAGTTGTAGACGTAAAGTTATTTTGTGAAATTGGCTCCTGGTGTTTATAAAACTTTTAGAGTCTAGACTCAAGACTCTATTAGAGTCTGAGACATTAATGTCATGGCAACGCCATACACTCTGTATGCGTGTGACGTCATTAGAGATCCGAGTCTAGACTCTAAGGTTTTATTAGCACGGGAACTGATACAATGTTGGCAATACAATAATATAGAGCTTACATAATAATATAGAGCTACATATGTAGATTTTCTACCCCCAAAACATAAACGTTCTGCAATTACATTACATTACTAAGAACACGATCTAGTCTGGGAGTGGCAGTCCTCTTTGTGGCGATGTAAGAAGGATGGAATCTACCGTAAACGATTTCCTCGGGAGTAACAAATATTTCGCTTATTCACCACTAATACACACACTACAGGAAGAAACAAGTCAGCACCTACGTATTTAACCGGAATTGTTGAAAGGGGGTGCTGTTGGGTTTCTTCCTGTAGTGTGTGTATTAGTAGTTACTTTTTAAAGTATTTGTTATTGACAAACTCAAAAATGATCAATGTAAAGGAATTTAGCGTCAAACATAGGATTATTGTTGTATTAGAGTGGACATCTTTGTCTACCGTGTGGTAGGCAGCCATTCCGTGTTTTCGCTAAAGAATAATCTCTGACTGAGAAAGCTACCATAACCGTCCAAATGTCCGTCTAGTTCTCGAACGACAGAGTAGGCCTACTTGTTCGAACTTTTCAAAAATATTTTCCCTGAATTAATGAATGTATGAATGCAAATGACAGCCAACTTGATCATGAAAAATCGACATTCAAGTGAAAAATGTGCATACCCCCTTTTGTGAGGGGAGGTGGGCTGCTCCACAACGTACGTAAAAAAAAACGTGTTGTACCTCGGTTTTTTTGTGTGCTGTTGCTGTCTTCTGTGTTTTCGTTACAGGTGTTGTAATCGTAGTCTGTAGATCTTTGAATGCGCTGTCTGCTTTCTCAGTCTTTGATTTGTTTTGGAAATTTAACTGAAAAAAATTATAAAATCACCAGACATGTAAAATGGCTAATAATAAATTATTCCTAATTCACAAAAAGAACTAAGCAAGTAAAATAAATTAAGCCAAACAAACAAACAAACAGACAGACCTAAAACAAAAACAAAAAAATAATAATAAAAACCCTTTATATACATTTTCAGAATTAAATGCCAAATTTCTAAACTAGAAAGTGTAAATTGTGGACAATATTTATTCCAAATAATGCACTGTAATAGTGCATACACATTCATTTGGTAATGTATCGAAAATGTATTTATTTTTCTATTTTCCTTTTTAATTTACAGATTTAGCTAGTGGCTACAATTTTCTACAATGTAAATGCTGAATCCTACCTTCTTTAAATTTGTTGTCACACGTTTTGTCTTCGATTTCTTCACGCCAGTTAATTTCTTTGGCGCTGACTTCTTAATTTTCTGACCTTTATTCTTTGCCATTGTCACTAGATATGAAATCAAAACATTTAATAAACATCTGAGTCAAACATATGATGTATAAAATACACTGGTGTAGCCAATATAAATATATATATATTATTATTTATTTTATTTTTTTTTGGGGGGGGGGGGGGGGGAGGAGGGGGGTGTCACCCTAACAAACGTTCACCCTTAAGTCATGTCAGCATTGGAAAACAGGCCAATATGTCGGTGATAAAAAAGAGTAAAAGTCACACTTTTTATTTTGAACAGAAGGAAAGGTATATAATGCAGAACCATCTTATTATAGTGTGTATTGATAGAAACATTTTCTACCAATGGGGAACCCACTGAACATCAACCACATGTATCTTATACGATGGTAGATTTCCGCACCATTTTCTTTTCACACACCCCATATTATTTTATATATATATATAGAATCAAAAACACTTCTTTATTTCTACAATTTGCCCTCAGTTTCGAAAATTCCTTTGATGTCACCGACTGTAACTAATATGTCCCACGTGGGACTCCGACTGTCTCTGAAAAAGTCGACAGCTGTCGTACGGACAATTTCACTTGTAGAATATCTTCAAAAGGAATTCTTTACGTGTTGATGGCAAAAACTACACTGAAAAATTAAAGGAGTACATTTTGTCCTGCAACAAAATACTATGGACAGTAAGGAAATATTATGGCGAGTCATTCGATTATTATTTATAGTAGGCATAGGCGTACGGGCTCTCATTTTTGTAGGGGGAAGGGAGATGCAGGCTTCTTCTTGTTTTTTTGCCCGAATTAAACGAAAATTCCCGAATCTGGATAACAACATTTATTCATAATAGCTTTACCGCGAAATATATATAGGTTGCAAACGAATCGCTACGCATTTTTACTAAATTTGCGAGTAGAATGATGGAAATGCACAGTAAAAAGGTCTCAGGTTAGCACATTTTACCAGAATATCTCAATCGTTTTTGCCCGAATTTGTGGATTTGATTCAGCAATAGGGGGACAGTTGACCCCCTCGGCCCCTGTCTCCTACGTTTATGATAGTAGGTAGAGTACATTTTCATTAGTATTACATTTTGTTTTGTATCAAGCATCGTTTTAAAACTAAGACAGATATCAAAATAAAAAAACTGTATCATCAATGCACAATATAATAAACTTGTTTTGTAAAACGTTCAGTATTCTGCATTCCATACGTTTCCCGCTAGTTGGCGTTTCCATGATATAAGGCGGAAAGGACATGGCTACGACCAAACCAGTGATAACATTATATAAACACGGAGTGGAATGTTTAACATTAGTATAAGATAATGAAACATTAATAATTTATTTCGCTATTATTTTTTTTACATGTATTTTAAAGGGACATACCTTAGTTTTTAAACACTAAAGAATATTTTTGACTATTAGAGCCGTTTTTGACAACTGAAATCATACTTTACTTAGATTTTATTGGTTAGATTATCTATTTCCGTACATTCGAAGTGTTTTTGGTCATCCTGGTGTTTTTAATATCACAAAATGCATTTCTCATATTTTTAAAAACGCACTTGCCTCTGAGAAGTAACAGTTATGGAGTCGAGTTTTAGTCTTATTTTAGAGGGTATTTCATCATTTGAAAGTCACAAACTCATGTTTCACTCAATTGTAACTTTATTCAAATGTTTTATAGGTTTGTAGTGTGCATTTTCATGAGCTCAAACTAGGGTCTGTCCCTTTAACACATTATAAATCGGATATTAAACGAGCTTCCATTTCGTATCATGTTTATGTCACGAGTGAAATAATTTTCAACTGTCACGAGCTTTACCGAGTGATAATGAAAATTATTTCACGAGGGTTTTATATCGTATTTATTACCCATAATCAATCTTAATTTTTATCACTCATCTCGTTTCGTTGACGTTCCTATAAGGTTGTAGTGCGCCAATCGATGACATCATAGTCTGACGTCGAAGTATTACGTCCCACTTGGCATTCTAGTGGGAGGACGAATCACTTTAATATGAATCAAGATATTTTTAATCAAACATTAAAATTAAATTATCTCAAATATTCCGATGGACCCCCCCCCCCCCCCCACACACACACACACAACATACACACGCACGCGCGCTCGGTCCGTGTGCCTGGATGACCAAGTTCGGAATATTCCGTTCAAGCGTCCGCATTTTAGCATATCCTACTTGTGACTGTATCGTGTTTTAGACATGAAACACGTGTTTGTCCGTTTTGTTTACGTGAAGCTGTGGACTTGCGGTGTGTCCGACAGATGTGTTGGCTACATACAGCTGAATGTAGTAATTAATCTAACTCTACAGTATAAATACTAGTACTCAATTTGGAGAGTTAAAACAACTATAAAAGTTAAAGTTTGTTTGTTTAACGACACGACTGGAGCACATTGATTCATTAAGATTTCATCGGCTATCAAACATTTGGTAATTCTGACACGTAGTCATCACAGGAAACCCGCTACATTTCTCCTAATACTGCAAGGGATCTTTCATATGCACTTTCCCACAGACAGAAAAGCACATACCACGGCCTTTGTTCAGTTGTGGTGCACTCACTGGAACAAGAAAAGAAAAAAACCCAATCAGCTGAATGGATCCACCGAGGTGGTTCGATCCTGCGATAATAATAATAATAATAATAATAATATAGCGATCAAGGAAAATATCGTCTCGCAACTGCTTATATCGCAGAGACAATTCATAATAAAGTGTGTACCAGAGTGTAAATGTATGTAGTGGACGAAAGAACATACAGTAATCCATTTTATTATTATTATTATTATTATTTTACAAATTCCTGTCTTTTCGTACCCATAGTAAGCATGTTTGAACCCTCGGAAAAGAGTCAGTTAAAATCTCGCATGCAAACAACGAATTTATAGGCAGACCAATCAACATATAATTATGTACAATTCATCATAAAATGTGAACTAAATAACAAGCGTATAAAACGGCAATGAGTACAAAACGTAAACATTAAAATTAAATTATCTCAAATATTCCGATGACCCCCCCCCCCCCCCCACACACACACACAAACATACACGCGCACGCGCGCTCGGTCCGTGTGCCTGGATGACCAAGTTAGGAATATTCCGTTCAAGCGTCCGCATTTTAGCATATCCTACTTGTGACTATCGTGTTTTAGACATGAAAGTTGAAACACGTGTTTGTCCGTTTGTTTACGAGAAGCTGTGGACTTGCGGTGTGTCCGACAGATGTGTTGGCTACATACAGCTGAATGTAGTAATTAATCTAACTATACAGTATAAATACTAGTACTCAATTTGGAGAGTTAAAACAACTAAAAAAAAAAACCTGTTACAACTTTACCTTGTTGGGTATTTTCCTCCCTCTAATGGATGATCCGCTTGTCAAGTGAGAAGACTGTAGGGTATACTATATCAAATAATATTTCATAGGCGACCATGTTAAAGGGACATTCCTGAGTTTCTGCCTTGTAAGATGTTTTCGACTATTAAAATATTTCTACGATTAAACTTACATATTAATTATATTTTCTGGTTTAGAATATCCGTGTCTGTATATTCAATGTGTTTCTGGTCGTCTTAATATTTGTAAGAAGCCCAAACTGGATTTTGTCTTCAAATAATTTCGTACGTACGAACAAAAATATTTTAGGAAACAAAATGAAATTTAACCTAGTACAAATACTAGAACGATCCGAAACACGTTTAATATACAGCCAGTAATATGTAATTACAATCGTTAAAAAGTCTCTGTTAGTAAATTACATCTTAAAAATTGCAGCAAACTCAGGAATGTCCCTTTAACGTTTGTGTTTAAAAACATTATATGCAATATATCAACTAATCTATGACCCATAAATATCAGTACTACAACCCCTACCTCAAAGTATTAATTAAAGAAAATGGTACCTTTCATGGCTCATTTTCGGTATAACCAGATGTTTTTAGAACGCCCCTAGTTTCACACAAAATTTGATTTTTTTTTTTTTACGTTTCAAGCACAAGTCTACTTGACACAGTGGTACTAGATGAAATAAAATTGTATACATTTTTTGTAAAGATGAAACTAATGTGGGGTTTTTTGACAACAAACACTCACATTTATCACCAATGGCAGGACTTGTGGTATTGACTGCTTCATCTACAGTTCGGTGCACCTCGAGCCATAAGCGTACGAGACAGGGGTTGGGGTGAGGCAGTGCTGAAGAAAAACATCAAATTCGTAAAAACATTATACATTATTCGTGCAAAATGTGCTAACCTGAGACCTTTTTACATCATTCTACCCTCAAAATTAGTTATTATTCATGTAAAAATGCGTAGTGATTCGTTTGCAATCCTATATAGCTGTTTGCTAATAACAATAAATGTAGTTATCCAGGTTAGTGCATTTTTGTTTAATTCGGGCAGAAGCCAGCCCCTACAGTGATGGAAGCTCGTACGCCTATGCAACTACAACTACTAGTCCGACGGACGATCTGGTTTTGATAATCAAGGTGTGAGGGATGGAGGAGGGGGGAGGGGGTCTTTTTTTATTTCGTTTGCCATGTGATATTGATCACTTGGCCAACCACGTGTTATTTATTACTAATGTTTTTGTCAAATGTATATCTATCATTTGAAATGTATATTATAATATTGTTAAACAATAATATTTTGATCTATGGGCTGGTGGACTAGTAGAAATACTGGCGGGCTAGTACATTTTGCACCCCAGTAGAATGGCCCGATCGAAGACTTGTAAATAACCATTACATCTGGTACCATAGTTATTCTTTGTGGAACCAATCGCTCAGTTCTATCGCGTGACCACAAGAACGCAGACGCTAGTCTTTAAATTCATGTGCCGGATGTAGATGCCATTCTGATAAAGAATGTTCTTTAGAAAACGTAACAGGGCAGCCTGGGGTGCATGGCACTGATGTGTAACAGTCTTTACCTACATAGTGACCAACCCTTAGACAGGCCCGTACGCAGAAATTTATATTGGGGGGGGGAGGGGGGGGGGGCTTAATCGACGACGTAAAGGGCCAGAGTTGCTAGGGGGTCCGGGGACATGCCCCTCCGACATTTTTTAAAATCTAGAATGCAGGAGATGAATTTTCCTGCATTCTGGGAAGTAAATTTGAAATGTTTCTTTGCCTCAAAATATGTCAAATATATTTTTTACACATCCACGGATGGACCCCTCGCACCCCCCGCGTACGGGCCTGTTAGACCAAAGTAGATGTAGATAATCCACACTTCCGGTTGGTGGAACGCTTCGCAGTTGTCTTGTATAATAATATCAGCGATCTAAAAAAAAATTGGAACCATTTCCTACAGCCAGGATGCCCCACTGCAGTACCCGAGACGAGACGTAGCCTAGTGGTAAAGTGCTCGCTTGATGCGCGGTCGGTGTGGGATCGATCCCCGTCGGTGGTCCCAATTGGGCTATTTCTCTTTCCAGTTAGTGCACCACGACTGGTATATCAAATTGCCGTAGTATGTGCTATCCTGTCTGTAGGATGGTGCATATAACATATTCCTTGCAGCTAATGGAAAAATATTGCGGGTTTCCTCTCTAAGACAATGTCAAAATTACCAAATGTTTGACACCCAATAGCCGATGATTAATAAATCAATGTGCTCTAGTGGTGTTAAACAACAAACACAAAAAATGCATTACCCAAAACGAGCTACCTTTTAAGCTGAAACAGTGAATATCGTAAACAGAATGTACCCACTCCCGAGACTACCAATGCCTGTGAATTGGTTACGTCTCTGGTTGCAAGAGTCTGACTGGATATGACACTAGTTGTGCATGTAAATAGTTCCTTTGGGAGTAAACTGAACTGTATATTTGTAATCTTGAGAAATAAACTGTTCAAGAGAAACTTCTTGCATGTGCAGTGGTGTATGAAACCAGCAAATCATCTTGAATGATAAATGTCCCTACTTGTTGCAATTTTTAATCGGGTTAATCTATATTCTTTATTTCGAAGGCAAATTCTCACGAATAAACTGAATGATATGGGTGCAGAGGTATTGGTACTAATATAATTTTTTATGGTGGCTATCGAAGTTGACTACTATTAAAGTTAAAGTTTGTTTGTTTAACGACACCACTTAAGCACATCGATTCATTAATCATCGGCTATTGGATGTCAAACATTTGGTAATTCTGAGCTTCAGAGAAAACTCGCTACGTGTTTCCTAATGCGGCAAGGGATCTTTTATATGCACTTTCCCACAGACAGGAAAGCACATACCACGGCCTTTGTTCAGTTGTGGTGCACTGGTTGGAACGAGAGACAAAAAACAATCAGCGGAATGGATCCACTGAGGTGGTTCGATCCTGTGACGCAAGCACCTAAAGCGAGCACTTAACCGACTGAGTTAAATCCTGCCTCCTTGACCACTGTAATGTATCTTAGGCAAGTGGTCCATTCTACTGAAGTTGAAAGCTATTTTACCCACTTAATCGTTTTATCATGTAAGGATCTCTTGATTGCCAGCAAAGTAATTATGGACGTTTCATACTTTTCAGTTAGTTTTGTAAATATTACTTTCTGTCGTCTATTGTGAAAGCACGCACGCACGCACGCACGCACGCACACACACACACACACACATATATATATATATATATATATATATATATATACATAGATCTATCTATCTATCTATATCTATATCTATATATCTATCTCTATCTCTATCTATCTATCTATATCTATATATCTATCTATATCTATATATCTATATATATACATCTATCTATCTATCTATCTATCTATCTATATATATATATATATATATCTATATATATATATATATATATATATATATATATATATATATATATATATATATAACAATGACCTATTTAATTACTTGCATGGTATCTATCATTCACATTCAAGGCAGTACCTCACACATGAAGCAGTGATACCATTAACGCCAAGGTGTCATATTTTAACCATCACCATTGACCTAGTTATTAATCCAAGTTATACATATCATATTATATTGGTTTGTAGAAGACTTTAATATCAACATTTCGAGTGGTAATTTGATTGCAAAGTTATGATGTATTTTGTTTCTCCTATTTGAAAAGAATTTGTCCTCGCCTCGTTATATTTTCTGAGTGGTACCCACCAAAAAGCTACTCCTTGCAAAAGTCTATTACATTAGTTTATTAAGTGCAGGCAGATACCAGTTACGGATCTGGTACATGGACTATTTGTTAAAAGACAACTCAGCACTAGTATGGTTATTTCGACACTTTGGTAATTCTGACATATAGTCTTAGAAAGGAAACCCGCTACATTTTTTCATTAGTAGAAAGGGATCTTTTATATGCACCATCCTATAGACAGGATAGCACATACCATGGCCTTTGATATATCAGTCGTGGTGCATTGGCTGGAACAAGAAATAGCCCAATGGGCGCACCGACGGGGATCGATCTTAAACCGACCGCGCATCAAGCAAGCGCTTTAAGCTTGGTCTATGTCCCGTCCCTTAGATCGAGAGACACGCAGAGAGAGAGAGAGAGAGAGAGAATGAGAGACAGACGGACGGACGGACAAATGGTGGGCTGTCTGTCGTGCAGCACGTACACATAGGCGTAGATAGGAAAATACTTGAATAGTTTAAATAGCTGCGGTTTGTGAATGAGTGGAAGGTAACACTTAACAGCTACAATCTCCATTTATTTCCTGGCGGTGTTTCCGTAATTAGTTTGCAGGTTCGCACCTGTTCTTTCTGTTACGAGTATCAGTTTTTTTTAACTATCAACACCTTTGTACAATCACTCATTATAAAATTGTGCTGGGTATGTTGCCGTACTTCTTAACCATCAGGAGCGGGACGTAGTCCAGTGGTAAAGCGCTCGTTTGACGCGCTGTCGGTCTAAGATCGATCCCCATCGGTAGACCCACTGGGCTATTTCTCGTTTTAGCCAGTGCACCACGACTGATATATCAAAAACCGTGGCATGTGCTATACTGTCTGTTTCCTCTAAGACTATGTCAGAGTTACCAAATCTTTGACATCCAATAGCTGATAATTAATGTGCTCAAGTGGTGTCGTTAAACAAAACAAACTTTAACTTTAAAATGAAGGTTTGGCAGATTACTCTCTCTATACTAGTATACATTATGTATATATTATACATTATATTGGGTTGTTTTTGTTTGTTTTGTGTTTTTGTATTTGCTTCAATTTGTGTTACTTGGGCTTATTTCAATTTAGCGTCAGTGAAGCGTGTAACACAATTCAACTGATATCACCATCAATCTTTAAAAAATAAATGTATCATAAAACTTCCCAAACACAAAGAGCAGTTGCATATTGATGTTCGAGGGTTGGGGAAATGTTCCACGTGGTTCCCTTTAACGTGTGGATAAACCAAAAATCATTTTACTGACGCGGTAGGAGGCGGTCTTCAAAGTATACAAACAGAAAGCTACATTGTTGTTATAAAAGAACCATCGTGTCTCATATGTCTCCGAGATTTTATAAGAGACTCAGCATGAATCCCCAACCCCTGACCCGAAACTCTTTTTTTTAATTCAACTGCTTAGATGCATGCTTTGCCCTGTTTCATGGAATTCCTATTGACGAAAAAAAAAGAAGATATATCCTCGCAAATTCTTAACGCTTGGTGGATTTTATACAAGAGACTCTTTCTTTTCGACTTGAATCTGACGGCACAAAAACCGGGCGTTCGGTGTATTGGGCTGCCCAGGTATTGCGTGGACAGTGAAAGCCATTCGGACAGCTTTAATCATTGCCTCTAACTAAAACCAACCCCGAACTCGCATACAAAAAATATTTTAAATTTGTCTGCTGTTGTTGGATCAATACAGCCTGACTTGTGGCGTAGGTCTACCGAGATATGCGCTTGGGATTATAAGGTGGCTGCTCGGGCTATGTTTTGGGACCTGGTGTAAAGTTGAGCGACCACTTTAATAACATACGGTTGAGCGGAAGACTCCGAGTGTTGTACCAACGGGGAAAAGATGGAGTACGGGTTTCTTCCTCTTACCTGATGTTACAGGAATGTATGGAACATACGACTGGACGTATTTAATGAGCGGATAACACACCCCGACAAGGACAGCCATGGAATGTCATTTTGTGGCAATACTCCTGTTGGTCGTCTCCGTTTTTACAGGTGAGAATCTTGTGTGTCTGTGAGACAGCAGCTATTTCGTATTTTATTATCTATTTACAACGAAGCGGGTTTTATTTTATAATTCAATCACTTCCATTTCCAGTCACAGGTTGGATTCGTACGCAATTACGTATTAACAAGACTTGAACCTACCTGTGTGATTGTGAAATGGTACAGTCCATATTTCTTTTTTTATTATTTGTTTTTTTTTATATAAAAAATGTTCCTTTTAGCTTAAAAGATTCATTTCCGTGTAGATGGAAACACAGACAGACAGACCAGACAGACAGATATACAGACAGACAGACAGACGAAAGAATGATAATTATTTGTCTAACTATTAAAATAATCTTCGAAAACCGTTAAAATTTTTCATTTATTACATTATTGTTTTTTTCTTCAAATGTTAGGAAAGCGCTTAAGAAACCATACAAAATTTAATAAAAATATAAACATTGGAGGCGGGGGAGGGGGTATGCTTCCGTATCCCGCTACATAACTATCCTTCACCCATCAAAACCGTCAAACAGCCTCCCTGAAGGCCTGTTGGTGGTCATCTCTCGGCGTTCTGGACAGTACAAGAATAGTGAGAGTTTAATACAGTTCAAATGAATTATTTATTTCTCAAAATCTCTTCCAAGATGTCTTCGGACAGAAAGATAGATATGGACGAAGAACCATGTTATAAAATCCATCATCCAATAATTATAATGTGAACTGTCTGAGCTTAATTTACATTAAAATCAATTCTAGCATGCTAAGAGTCATCTGATCAAGAAAATTAATAACTAAATATGTGGTGGGCAAGGCTCGAACTTAACGGCGGCACCGACGGCAAATGCCGTCGTTGAGATATAAATTACCGTAGGTAGAGAGCATCACCGATGGCACAATGACGAAATGTATACACGTGGTGCACATTATCTGCCAATATTTAACATTTGCACATTTAAAAAGATGTCTACATATAACAAGATAGCCTTTCAGTCAGGTTTATTTGCTGCAAATGTCAGTTTAAAAAAAATTGCCATAGGCAGGTTCAAAATTGCCGTCGGTGGACTGTTTCACCCATTGCAATTCTTTTAAAAATTGCCGTGGGAGACAAATTCTTAAGTTCGAGCCCTGGGTGGGGGTGCAGTTGCTATCCAGAAAAATACCAAATGTTTTGGGGTTTTTCGCTAAGATCGTATATTACTATGTCTCGATGTTTATTTATTGTCCCCCCCCCCCCCCCCCCTTAGTTATTTTATGATATATACAGCACTCATAGTGTGTCTTTCACCTCTTTTATATATGTCATTTCTTAAACAAATCTGAAGATAAAAAATGAAGAAAGAAAACCTTTAATAATAAGAGATCATGCATAAAGTAAATAATTAAATATTTCAAAATCTTTGGTAAACATAAGTAGGTTTACATGTTTTCTAAGTAACGGTAAATAATACTCATGTTGACATTGCAAATTTTGTTATAAACAAACTGATTTTGCAATGAGATACGAATATAATTTTTCTATGTGACTACGATGGTATTGCGCATAATTATATTGTCCAAAGATCAGTCTAGAAATTTTTTCATCTTTTAATTTCAAAAACATAAAGGTTCACAGGGTAACCGATTAGCGGATCGCGTACGGTTCCCCTGCTGAAATGACGGTGTGTACATACGGGCGTTACCCCAGCCTCGCCTGTCAGACAGACAGCAGGTGTGTCTCGGTCTCTGTACGTCTATTGAGTGGTACCAGCTTACAGACAGGTGATGGCAGATTATCACGCAAACATCAGGACGTGAAATTAATATAACATATCCAAAATTAATTACTGCCTGTGAACCAAAGTGAAAAAAAAGAGTTTGTTCTGTTTAACGACATCACTAGAGCACATTGATTTATTAATCATGGGCATTTGGATGTCAAACATTCGGTCATTTGTCAGGATTATTAAAATGTTTGGCATCCATAATCCAATAACCGACGAGTAATAATAAATCAATGACAAAAAACAACAACAACAACACCCCCCCCCCCCACCAACAAAAAAAAAAAAAAATACCCCACAAAAAACAACAACAAACAAAAAAAAAAAAAAAAAAAAACTACCACAAACAAACCCTTCACAAAAACATTGGTATTAGGAACGCTTTCAGTTTTTATTCCTAAGTCCAACCAAGTCGTTTTAAAAACGTACACGTAAAAACAAGGGGCGGGACGTAGGCCAGTGGTACAGCGTTCGCTCGATACGCGGTCGGTGTGGGATCGATCCCCGTCGGTGGGCCCATTGGGCAATTTCTCGTTCCAGTCAGTGCACCACGACTGGTATATAAAAGGCCGTGGTATGTACTATCCTGTCCGTGGGATGGTGCATATAAAAGATCCCTTGCTGCTAATCGGAAAGAGTAGCCCATGAAGTGGCGACAGCGGGTTTCCTCTCTCAATATCTGTGTGGTCCTTAACCATATGTCTGACCCCATATAACCGTAAATAAAATGTGTTGAGTGCGTCGTTAAATAAAACATGTCTTTCGTAAAAAGAAATGTGGTAGAGTATATCGTCTATGTTTTTGTTTGTTGGGTGTGGGTTCTCTCTCTCTCTCTCTCTCTCTCTCTCTCTCTCTCTCTCTCTCTCTCTCTCTCTCTCTCTCTCTCTCTCTCTGTCTCTCTCTCTCTGTGTGTGTGCGTTTTTCTTGTCTGTATGTGTATGTATTTTGTCTTTGAGTGCGTGTGTGTATGTGTGTGTGTTGACATTTTTATCGTTGAGATACGTTTACTGTTTAGTTGGGGGTTTTGGGGTGGGTTTTTTTAGTCGGTTTTTTTTTTCCCTGGTGTAATTTACAATCAGCCACGTTTTAAAAGAGAGTTCTAATGTAAACAAGTTTTCTTCTTCTTATTTTCTCTCGTATTCTGTGTTGTGTAGAAATAAAAACGTGATCTAGTATTCTAGAATTACGCATAACACGTGCATGCATTACCCACTGCCGGACTAACAGTTTTGAAACATTTCGCTAACGTATCCGGCATTTCCTTTAACTAACAGCTGTACATAACTGTATACATACCACATCATCAAAAGCATACCTTACCGACACATTGCTAAAACACCATTTACCTTTATGTCAAACAGATGACACTACCCAGTTAGCAACATAAATTAAACTAGATAACAACATCAAAATAGTAGTATTTGTGTGTCTGGTTTGTTTGGGTTTTTTGTGTGTTTTGTTTGGTGTTTATTGATGGCTTTTTTCTTCTTTTTTTTCACTGTTCTAATTCTTTTTTGTCTTATTCTTTTTTTTCTTATTTCACCACAACAATATACAATATATAAACATATAAGAATAAAATAGATAATGCATTATAAAAGGGGCTCATACGTATTAATATTATAAATATTAACGTAATAAATCTGTATATCAATTTTGTAAATATAATGTACCGATAAATAATTCTGAAAGATAAATATACATTATACTTTATACAGTTAGTTTTCTCCAACAATTCCACTTTTCTTCAAATTGGTTTGTTCTGTTATTTATTATGGAAATATACTTATCTATATTATGGGAATACATGTTCAGACTATTCTGGAAGCCAGTTAACGTTAACATTTTGATTTGTATATGCATGGTTTGGCAATTAGCAGTATTAAACTTATAATATTATATTTTTTTAGAATAGTTAGGTTTGCCTAAAACAATTGTTTGTGCATTCACATGAAGTTTGATTTTAGGTTTTTTTAAAGAATATCCAGTTTATAACACTCTACATAACCAACTGTAACATGACAAAATTCACATTTATCTGAATCTTTTATACCATATATTAGCAAGTGCATGTTTTTGCATTGTTCTTATTCTTCTTGTTTGGTTTTGTTTTCCGTAAATCGGGCATCACACTATCATGTCATTTGATACACCAGTTCTGTAAAGGTTATTATTTTTATGACAAATATTGGAATTTTAGGACACGCAATATTTTAATATTTCGATATATTTTATGTTTAATAGTTTATGCTCTAAATATACGAGGGTGTTATTTTGTAAATGTTATTTTTTTTTACAATCAAATACCCCTTTAAACATGGAAGTACTGCCATTGTTTGATCTGTCTATTGGTACCAAATCCCATCTCCTTCCATCCCCTCCCATCCCATTCCTCCCCTCCCCTCCCGTCCCCATCTCTCCCATCCCTCCCATCCCCTCCCGTCCCCTCCCCTCCCTTCCCTCCCATCCCTCCCCTCCCGTCCCCTCCTTTCCCTTCCCGTCCCGTCCCCTCCGCTCCCCTTACCCTCCCCTCCCTCCCCTCCCGTCCCCTGCGCTCCCCTTCCCATCCCCTCCCGTCTCCTCCTCTCCCTTCCCCTCCTCCCCCCCCCCCACTCCAGTCCCCTCCGCTCCCCTTCCCATATTTTCGTCCTTATATCGAATTACGGTTCAAGCACGCTGTCCTGGGCACATTCCTCAGCTATCTAGGCTGTCTGTCCAAGACATTGAGTTAGTTGTTAGTTGTTAGTGAGAGAGAAGAAGGTGTAATGGTCTTACCATACACCTACCCACTGAGTCGTTAACACTCACTCTGGGAGGGAGCCAGTACCGGGCTGCGAACCCAGTACCTACCAGCCCATGACTTAACACGACATCACCGAGGCCGGTCAACACGCATCACTGAGAAAGCCCGCGGCTGCATGACTCTGCATGACTCTGCTCATCAACCATGACTTTGATCACCAGCCACGGAATCAAGCACGCGAATTGTACCCCTGCTTAGCATCAATGACCAAACTAGTCACTGTTTGTCAGCATTTCAAGCACACGTGTGTGTCCATGACATACGTGCTTGAACACTCGGTGCATGTAGGCATGTCTTAAAATTAATGATTGCTTTGGTAATCCAGTCACTAAATGGTGCTCTACCATGCTGATTTTGAGGCATCCTTCCTGCAGAAATAAACGTACTGGTCAGCGTATCTCTAGATTTATCAGCCTAGGCTTGCAGAGAGAGATTCTTCTTTCATTTGTATTTAGAATGTCTTAGGTTCGCCTTAAGCTGCATTAGGTCTTTGGTCATGTTGGGTCAAACAACCTGCAGGGGGCGGGACGTAGCCCAGTGGAAAAGCGCTCGTTTGATGCGCGGTCGGTTTGGGATCGATTCCCGTCGGTGGGCCCACGGGGCTAATTCTTGATCCAGCCAGTGCGCCACGACTGGTATATCAAAGGTCGTGGTATGTGCTATCCTGTTTGTGGGATGGTGCCTATAAAAGATCCCTTGCTACTAATGGAAACATTTAGCGGGTTTCCTCTCTATTTAAGAATGTCTACTGGCATAGGAAGATGGGGGGGGGGGCAAGGGGGACACGTACCCCCACTTTTCAGATATTTTGCTTTATATTTGCTTTATAATAGTGTAAAAGTGTGCCCCCCCCCCCCCCCCCCCATACTTTTTGGTACCTTCCTACGCCACTGATGTGTAAAAATTACCAAATGGTTGACATCCAATAGCCCATGATTAATAAATAAATGTGCTCTAGTGGTGTCGTTAAAGAAAACAAACTTTTTCATTTGTATTTAGAAATAGAATGTCTTAGATTCGCCTTAAGCTACATTTGATGTTTGGCCATGTTGGCTCAAACAATCTGCATGTACTTGTACATCGAAGTCACCCACATCTGTGCCAGAAGCTACTAGTAAGACGTGTAACTACTCATTTTACAGTAGAAGAGCCATCCTTAAAAACTGCTTCCACTGAGAAGTTAAAGCACGCGAAGTATAATGTTGACACCTGTCGTGCCTTAGCCTAGGTAGCCACCTCATTCTAGCAATTTATAAAAGCATTTAAAGGTATAACGAGGACATCAATGGTGCGTTAACCAAAGTAGCCACCTTATTCCAAGCAATTTATAAAAGCCTTTTAAAAATATTCCTCCCCAGGATGGTTGCCGTCTTATAGAAGTAAACGTGGGCATATTAAGGTTCACCCCACCCCCCCACCCACCCCGCACCGATTAGGGAACAGTGACGATTCATGGACACTCAGAAGCTACAAAATACTAATAGGTGTACATCAATTCTTGTAATTTAATTTGAACCTAGAGTCATAGCATTGTACCAGTTATTATAGTGTTCCAAACATGTGCGGGGTTCTTCAGAAAATAAGATGACATTTTTGTGCGCATCACGTAATTTCTTACACACCCGTTGGTGAGAACACCATACGTTATTTATGATGACACATACACGTACGTGCGTTAACAATTTCAAGACATACGACTGGCTGCTCTTAGGTGATGACCAGGTCACCAGTGCCATATATCCAATGAAAAACAACACGATGGAAATCGATTACATTGTGACGTATAGTTAACCTAACAATCATGTGACTGTGACGCGAAAGTCAGCTACAAGTGCAAAGAGTTGTAAATATCTTTTAGTAAAAAAAGATGTTAAAGTGGAAACCTGGTTTTTGAGGATATGTAAGAAATAGAGTAAGTAATACATTCGTGTCCGTTGATATCACAACTCGTTGTTTAAAAACGTATCAAACTCGCTTTTGCTCGTTAGATACATTTTAAAATTACTCGTGAGATAAATGGTATCTAACAGCCACTCATGTAGTATTCTCAATGCAACTAGCAGCATAACCTCCATTGTATTTTGATTTATTTCAGCAGTTGTAGCCACATATGTTACTGTTGTTTGTGGGAGTCGAATTGATGGTACACATATTTATCTGTTCTGTTTGCTTAGAGGCGGCTTTATCATTTCCTAAACGAATTGCCTGTCACGTTTGTATACGGCCGGTTAGAAAATATATCTAGGATAAATAGGTCGTACTAAACGCGAGTTGTGACATCTATTGAGATTGTTCGACAGGTCGTTTTTAAGTTTAGATGTCGCTGTTTGTTTTGTAGGGTAACAGTACAAACATTGGATTTAATTTCATGTGTAGCATAAAGACGTGGTGTAGATCTGATGTAGATCATAAACATGTCTTTAATTTACTCTCTCTCTCTCTCTCTCTCTCTCTCTCTCTCTCTCTCTCTCTCTCTCTCTCACACTCTCTCTCTCTCTCTCTCTCTCTCTCTCTCTCTCTCTCTCTTCTCTCTCTCTCTCTCTCACACACACACTCTCTCTCTCTCTCTCTCTCTCTCTCTCACTCACACACTCACACTCTCTCTCTCTCTCTCTCTCTCTCTCTCTCTCTCTCTCTCTCTCTCTCTCTCCCTCTCTCTCTCTCTCTCTCTCTCTCTCTCTCTCTCTCTCTCTCTCTCTCACACACACACACACACACACACACACACACACACACAGAGGGTCGAACCACCTAGGTGGATCCATTCAACTGACTGGGGTTTTTCTTGTTTCAACCAGTGCACCACAACTGTTCAAATGCTGTGGTATGTGACTTCCTGCCTGTGGGAAAGTGCATATAAAAGATCCCTTGCAGCAGTAAGAAAATGTAGCGGATTTCCGCTGATGACTGTGTCAGAATTACCAAATGTTTGACATCCAATAGCCGATGATTAATTAATCAATGTGCTCTAGTGGTGTCGTTAAACAGAACAAGCTTTAACTTTTAACTGAAGACCCTCTACATTTTTCCATTAGCAGCAGGGAGTATTTTATACGCGACTACCCGTCTTAATCGGGATATTGTCATTCTCTCCGCTGTTGACGTTAGGCCCATTGTTAGTAGCCGTTTAATATAGTAACATGATTTTTTATATTTTAGAGATAGCTAATATATATATATATATATATATATATATATATATATATATATATATATATATATATATATATATATATATATATATATATATATACATAGAGACAGAGACAGAGACAGAGAGAGAGACAGACAGACAGACAGTGAGAGACACACACACACACACAGAGAGAGAGAGAGAGAGAGAGAGAGAGAGAGAGGGGGGGGGGGCAGACAGACAGACAGACAGACATGCATACATGCATGCAATTATGCAATAGTCAAACCGACATGCATACAATATATAGATATTCATACATTAATACATACATACATCAGTACATACATACATCAGTACATACATACATCAATACATACATCAATACACACACACACACACACACACACACACACACACACACACAGGGAGACAGACAGACAGGCAGACAGTTAGACAAAGAAAGAGAAAACACAAGCTAGACAAATGGTATAACTACCTATAGAAAAAGATCCTCGTGTATTTAAGTGCTGTAAATACCCGCAGAGCATTTTCTAACATATTAACAGCATGCAGGTAATACACCTAAAACTCATCCCGCGGGGCATTCAAGCAGCTGTGAATATAAACGTGTTTTATGACTTGAATAAATATTGTCGCAATCCATACCGACTGGGCTGTTTGAATATGCACAGTGGAGTTGGTCCGTTGATATGAATACCGGCATACAGCGGGCTTTGTTTTATGGTAAATATTCAAATGACGTCTCAAACAGCACGTTGGCTGCCGTGTCACACGTTGTAAAAGAAGTGTTAATGCTTGAACATTAAATTTCAATCGATACTGTAAAGTTATACCTGACCAAACAGGGTAAGTGTTCAGATGAAATGGACACCGCTACGTGCGTTGAATTCTTTTGAATTAAAACCTGTGTAGTGAAACTATTTTAACCTGATGTGTGAAAAGGGTTGTTGAAGAAAAAAAACAATTATATCAGCGGGCTCGTTTCAGTCAGTGCACAACGAGTCACTGGTAGATCAAGGAAATGTTTTATCTAACGACGCACTCAACACATTATATTTAAGGTTATATGGCGTCGGACATATGGTTAAGTTCCACACAGATATTGAGAGAGGAAATCTGCTGTGGCCACTTCATGGGCTACTCTTTTCGATTAGCAGCAATGGATCTTTTATATGCATCATCTCACGGATAGGATAGTACATAGTACAGCCTTTGTTACCCCAGTTGTGGAGCACTGGATGGAACAAGAAATAGCCCAATGGGCACACCGACGTGTATCGATCCTAGATGTATCTCGCATCAGGCGAGCACTGTACCACTGATCTACGTCCCGCCCCTCACTGGTATATCAAAAGCCGTCGTATGTGCTATCATGTCTGTGAGGTGGTGCATATAAAAGATCCCTTGCTGCTAATGGAAACATGTAGCGGCTTTCCTCTAAACCGATGGTTATTAAATCAGTGTGCTCTAGTGTGCACAGCATTACCAATGTAACAGTTCCAGAAAGAAAAAACAAAGAGAAAGAAATGTTTTATTTAACGACGCACTCAACACATTTTTTATTTACGGTTATATGGTTAAGGACCACACAGATTTTGAGAGGAAACCCGCTGTCGCCACTACACGGGCTACTCTTCCGATTAGAAGCAAGGGATCTTTTATTTGCGCTTCCCACAGGCAGGATAGCACAAACCATGGCCTTTGTTGAACCAGTTATGGATCACTGGTCGGTGCAAGTGGTTTACACCTACCCATTGAGCCTTGCGGAGCACTCACTCAGGGTTTGGAGTCGGTATCTGGATTAAAAATCCCATGCCTCGACTGGGATCCGAACCTAGTATCTACCAGCCTGTAGACCGATGGCCTACCACGACGCCGCCGAGGCCGGTCCCCAGTTCCAGAAGTGCAGAGAAAAGACTTCAAGCCAACATGTTGCCGTAGGTGTCTATTGTTCTCAAAAGAGTACACATTTAAATTATTGGCTTTGCTCAAATTTAAGTTTAATCATTCAAGTAAATTGCGGCGCTCGCCTGATGCGCGATCGTTCTAGGATCGATTTCCGTCGGTGGGCCCATTGGGGTATTTCTCGTTCCAGCCAGTGCTCCACAACTGGTGTAACAAAGGCCGTGGTATGTACTATCCTGTCTGTGGGATAGTGCATATAAAAATCCCTTGCTGCTAATCAAAAAGAGTAGAAATTCTCAGTACTTATTCAGTTAAAATATTTTATTTTTGACAAATAGCGTTTGTGCTACCCACTGAGTTATTAAAACTCGCTCTGGGTGCGAACCCTGTACCTACCAGCCTTGTGTCCGATGACTTAACCACGACGCCACCGTGGCCGGTCATGCATTAATCGGTCAAACTTTCTAACATTCTTGGATGACTGCTTACCAGAGTCTCAACTATAAAATATAAATAAAAATTACTGGATAGCTCAATCTAATTAAAATTAGCTCCACTGGTTAATTACTATTACCTGTGGATCTAACAGCACCCCGTTGGAGCTCAAGTTCAGTTGACCTTTCATTCGACCAATCAAAACCTTACTTGCAAAATCATGACAGTAATCTTAAAAGAATTTAAAAACATTCGGGATTATGCCGAGGGTATACGAAATGATTCGGGTGAATTACGAAGCATGCCGGAAATTAATTTCAATATAAAATTTTGAAGAAAAAAAAACCCGTGATGGTATAGCCATAAAATCTGTTTAAACTAGTATACAATCCAGAATGTATTACTGCACTCCCCCCCTCCCCCCCTGTTTTTTTAATGTTGAAATAGACCAACAAGTTCGCCTATTGCATAAATAGTCTCGCCCGATATTTTTAGAATTTGTATGCTCCCAAATAACGCGATAAAAGGCGAAGTGTAATTGGTCGATATTTAAATTATTATTTATAGATGAAATGTCACCTGGGCATGGGAGCCCACGCAATGCTGTTAGATCTACTGGTAGACCAGTAGAGCTAATGTTAATCAGATTGCTCGATAGCTCCATTTCTCATGAAAACTGCGCAATCTTTATATTTTTTACTTAATCCTACGGGACATTTGTCGGGCTGCCGGTGCTTTCTCGCCAGCACGAGCGGTCCCTCCTCCCACCCACCCCCAAACCATTTCCAGTCCTGGATGGAGGAGCCGGCATGGGCCGACACCTGCGCCCATGGCAAGCGTGTGCTAAAACAGCTTGTTCTGAATGAGCATGTTAAAACCTATGACCTGACCTGACCTGACCTGACTTAATTTGTGAGTATTAGAGAACCAAACCACGGAGCGGATATCTGTAATAAGAGTTACGTTTTAGCTTCACTAATAAAAGCCAAATAGAGTTAGCTCATGGAATGTAACGAGGCTTCTTTCCTTGGCGATGACTGAACAATATTAATTACGAGCAGTTTAGCGGCTGGCGCAGATATAGCAGCCAATTAAACGTTGACCAGCTGTGAGGCACTTCCGCGGTTATCAGAAGAACGTCGGTGTTTAGGTGTTACCCAAGTTCTTTATCCAAACTGTAAATGTGATTAGTCGTGGTGTGGGTGAGGCATCTTGTAACTGATGATAGATACACGTGGATGATGTAAATAAGGCAAGACATGAAACTATAAATCCACATGGCTGATAAGAAAACAATAAATTTGCATTCAGTGTACCATTAACAGTTTCCACAGGGGACTGCCAGGATTTTTTTTAAAGGTGTTTATACACTCCGAAATAAATTTAGTACATGTACTAGTATATTTAAATATTTCCCTGAATATCTTGGTCTATGTGGATAAAAATTAGATTTATTATCCACATAGTTCAAGGTATACAGGGGAATATAACCAGTATTATAATCATAATTATGACACACGTGTGTCATACTGGTTATATTTCCCTGAATAGCTTGAACTATGTGCATAATGACATGTGGCCGAAGAGATTCCTAGGATTCCAACGTAAAAAATAAAAAAAATATAATAAAAATATAACTAGCAAAATTTAGGCTGGCGGGCCCCTAGGTAGCTCCTTAGATTCGCAACTGATGCTAGTGTTCAACCATCCTTTTTTTTATTTCTTCCCGCTAAGAGCAAGTTGAAGTTCAGTGGTATATCCAATAATGTTCTACCGTTCCAACCAGAATCCCACTACTGGTATTCCAAAGACTGGGGTATTTAGGGTCCAGTCTTTTAGCAGAAGTAAGCCAAGCCCATTGGGTATATCAAAGGTCGTGGTATGTGCTACCCTGTCTGTGGGATGGTGCATATAAAAAATATCTTGCTACTAATGGAAAAATGTAGCGGGTTTCCTCTCTAAGACTATGAAGAAGAAGAAGGAAATGTTTTATTTAACGACACACTCAACACATTTTATTTACGGTTATATGGCGTCGGACATATGGTTAAGGACCACACAGATTGAGAGAGGAAACCCGCTGTCGTCACTTCATGGGCTACTCTTTTCGATTAACAGCAAGGGATCTTTTATATGCACCATCCCACAGACAGGGTAGTACATACCACGGCCTTTGATATACCAGTCGGGGTGCACTGGCTGGAACGAGAAATAGCTCAATGGGCCCACCGACGAGGATCGATCCCAGACCGACCGTGCATCGAGCGGGCGCTTTACCACTGGGCTACGTCCCGCCCCCTGTAAGACTGTGTCAAAATTACCAAATATTTGACATCCAGTAAATCAATTAATTATAAATCAGTGTGCTCTAGTAGTGTCATTATCCGAAACAAACTTTAAACTTTTGTAGAAGTATCATGTGTGGATATCCTTTTTCAAACCTAAAACCACATGTCGAAATGACACACCAAACAGCCATCGTTTAAAACGCGTAGAGGTATAGGTAAACACACACGTAGCTCATTTCATTCATCCTCTATAAAACTGTAATACTATATATAGCAAGAATAACGTTTAAAATGTATTCAGTGTGTTAAATATCTGCGTGCATGCATGCGTGTGTGTTGGTCCATTAAACTGGTCACCAGTATAATTACTACAGTGGCATATGGCCAAATAACTGATACCAACATTAACTCAAGTGGGTTGATGAATGAAAGTGTGTTGACAAGATAGTCTTGTTTCGAGAGGGGTTTTTCTTCAGCTGTGACACCGCACAATCAGGTCACAGTGTATAAAACTCATTCATCGACACAAGCTTCGTGACTCGACGGCTGTTTTAGCGAAATATATACTCAACAACGAAAGTTCAGCAAATATATTTTATGACTTCTAAATTTGCCATGGTTGAATAAACTTAAAAGAAAACCAGGTCCTCCTGTTGTGTTAAGTCAAAGGTTGATGAGTTTATGCTGTTTGTACATGGTAACCATTTCAGATGTGAATACTAATTAATAAAAATAGGCTAATTTATAAATGTTATGCCATTTCTTTTAACATTAGCTAAACTTTCGTTGTTGAGTATACATCACCATGTAGTATCACTGTTAGGGGAGGGACGTAGCCCAGTGGTTAAGCGCTCGCTTGATGCGCGGTCGGATTAGGATCGATCCCCGTCGGTGGACCTATTGGGCTATTTTTCGTTCCAGCCAATGCACCACGACGGGTATATCAAAGGCTGTGGTATGAGCTATCCTGTCTGTGGAGTGTTGTGTATAAAAGATCCCCTGCTACTAATTGAAAAATGTAGCGGGTTTCCTCTCTAAGACTATATGTCAAAATTACCAAATGTTTGACATCCAATACCCGATGATTAATAAATCAATGTGCTCTAGTGGTGTCATTAAACAAAACGAAACATAACTTGACATTACTGTTTGTTTTATTTATAACAGCCAATACAACAACTTAGCTTTATTCTCCACCACACACGCTTACAGGACGCCTGTGTGTGTGTCGACGTAGGCTTATACCATGTCTGTTTAAACGTATGCAATCATTGTCAGTTCACGGTACATAACAAAACATTCTATGTAATATGGGAACATAGGATGGTTGTGTTGTTAATAAAAAGAACTGTTGTACATGTATAGGGAGAGTGCGTATACTTTTAATGACGGGATATGCAGTCTACGCAAGTCAATTTGTGTAGAATGTCACTTACAAGTTGTATAGTTGATGCGTACATGGTTAATATACACGTACATGCCATTTGCATGTTTAGGTTATTGCTTTGGTTTGCAGGTATGTGTGTGTGTGTGTGTGTGTGTGTGTGTGTGTGTTGTTTGATTTTTTGTTTTGTTTGTTTGTGTGAATTGTGCTTATACCCAAAACCAAGCATTTACAAGTACAGATCGGCGATAGGACAAGGGTGGATTTGGAAAAGAGGGCGAGAAGACATGGCAATGTAAGACAGCAGGGTTAGAAAAATGTTTCAATTTAGTGGTAGCCCACCGGGCTACCAGGTACATAAATTGTGGTAGTTCAGCATCATACTGGTAGTCTCAGGATGAAGGGGTATCTTTTAGTTTTCCACGGGTATCGCCGTCAAGTGAACTACGGTTTGTGTTACTGTTTGTGTCGGTATGCATACCATTACACGTGTACCTTGAATCGTGACATCGATACTGTCGTTTAAAGTACACTGCATGTTCTCTGTACAGTTAACTGTCCATGTTCATGCATTTATCACTGCACTACAAACTACTAGACCCATCAACTACAACAAAAATGCCAACAAATAAAAACAAATGGAATTAAATAACAACCAATAAACCCTCCTACAACAAACAATAACAAATAATGAAGTTGGATATTCAGGCAATAATTCTGAATCAAAAATATTATTGGTAGCAAATCTTAAGGCAGAGATGAATTTTACTTGTAGAATGCAGGAAAGTGCACTTCTGGACATCTAGTTTTCAAACTTTTACGGGGTAGCATACCCCCCGAACCCCTTAAAAACGTTGCTTTGCGCTCTCGATCTCAGTCACCACCCACCTCCAATGTCTATTTGCTTTCGCCGTACAAATGGTTTATGTGTGGGTTTTTTTGCCAAGCTGCAGATATATATAGATATATCTATCCTTGGAAAACGACTTGGTCATTGTAAATAATTGTGTTATGGGCGGCAATGACGCCAAGTCAACCTGCTAACAAGTGACTTGTACAGGAGATGAACGACGCGATACAGAGTTGGGTATACGTTTTCACCGATCTGTAAACGAGGATAATGAGGTGGATTAGTGTGTGTCTAGATTACACCAAGATCTGGCTGCCTGTCCAACTCCACATTCCTAGAGTGACCCCCAACTTCGTCCACTCCCTGGTCCACGCTTTACTTGGCGACTGACGGCACAGTCGGTGTCTCTACGTGTCACAAATTCAGAAGCCGTAATGTCTACGTCATCGAGTTAGTTCGGCGAGCAGACGACAAGTGCAAGTCATTGTTGGAAGTAACTTGATGGGTGTAAAATTAGCGGAGACTCTGAATGCAGTCAAACTTGCTGTAAAGGGCGGATTATATAACAACACGGGGTTTCAAATGGACACTTGTGTGACGACCACCCAAATAACAAAAGACAATTAAAGCACGGCGGAAGCACGTATACATTTTGTGTGTGTGTGTGTGTGTGTGTGTGTGTGTGTGTGTGACTGAGATCTAAGGCGCAAAGCAAAGTTCCTAGGTGGTTCGGGGTATGCTCCCATGTAAAATTTTGAAAAATAGATGTCCTGAAATGCAATTTTCTGCATTCCACAAGTAAAATTAATCTCTGCCTAAAGATTTACTACCAATACAATTTCTGACCCCCTCCCCCATCCCCTCTGCTCCTCCGTGCCTGTACTTTAGATATGCGAGGGATGAATATTAAATATTTGGAATGGTAACACGAGAAGAAGGGTTGTTGGGAAGGGGACCCATTTTCATACTTAAAAAAGAAGAAACAAATCAGGCTGTTAGAAGACTTCTGTAGTAAAGTGCTGTATTTAAAAAAAAAAAAAAAAAGTGTTTTAAAGTTTTTTTGTTTAACGACACCACTAGAGCACATTGATTCATTAATCATCGGCTATTGGATGTCAAACATTTGGTCATTTTGACATACAGTCTTAGAGAGGAAACCGCTACATTTTTCCATTAGTAGCAAGGGATCTTATATATGCACCAACCCACAAACAGATAGCATATACCACGACCTTTTATGTATCAGTCCTGGTGCACTGGCTGGAACAAGAAATAGCCCAATGGGCCCACCGACGGGGATCAATCCTAGACTGACCGCGGATCAGGCGAGGGCTGGGCTACCACTGGGCTACGTCCCGCCCCGTTTTTTTGTTTTTTTTCAAGCCAAAAATGGTGACTACTTCAACAGTATGTCCTCACGTTTAAGTACATTCAGGATATTTTTTATTGACAAAATGTTGCATCTATTTCTCGTTCCAGTCAGTGCATCACGACTGGTATTTCAAAGGCCGTGGTATGTACTAATGAAAAAAGAAATGTAGCGGGTTTCCTCTCTAAGACTCTGTGTCAAAATTAACAAATGTTTGACATTCACTAGCCGATGATTAATGAATCAATGTGTTCTTGTGGTGTCGTTAAACAAAACAAAGTTTAACTATTCACAAACGCCTGGCGCCCCACGTAGAATGTATAAACGTATATATTAGTACTCGGCTGGTTGAAATAAGGTCTTGACGCGACCTACATTTTGGTTTTAGCAAAGCATATACAGATGTCTTGTTTTCGTTGTTCGTCAACATTGTATTAATTACGAGGGCCGCAATGCTTTTATAATACTCTGCATCCTTTGGATCTAATTCTTCCAAACTGAAATACAATACAGTGAAGCTTTCTGTGAAAACATTTGGCAGTTACTTCTAAAAGTTTACTCGTCGTGTCTTTTCAAAATGGCGGGTCAATAGGTGTGTGCAGACGTCGGCTTCACTGTTCGGCTTTTCATTATGAAAACGGTCTCCTCAAATATGTAAACTGGACACCGTACAATGTCGAACTTTTAAATCCGGAATAGCTGCAAACTGTGGAAAATTCCCAGCGATGTTCTCATTATCAGGTGAATGAATTGCCGAAATCTCATCAAAATTCCTTCAGGAACCAATTTGGCAGTTAGAAGAAGGTGTATAATTGCACACACGCGGACACACACACACAGACGGACCAGTCTCGTCACGGTTTAAGAAACGAAGGTCGTCTTTTTCGCTCAGCCGGTTTCGATTTAATTTAAATCCCAACTTTGTATTCAGCTTATTTGATGTCGACCGAATAATGTATAATCCGCCAGGCGATACGGTATTATAGAAATCCATTTCGTATTTACCGGGGATAATACGTCTCGGGTTACAAGGGCGCCGTTTTGTGTGCTAGTCGCTAGGACAGGCCGCCCCACAATTCGATCCTGATATGTGTAAGTGCATTGATAAGTACAATCATCTATATAATAGATAGGCTGCGCGCAGTGTTGTTGACGTGCTATTGAGGTGATAAAAAACCCCCACCAAAGCGATCACAGACTATACACACTAAGCTTACCTGGAAGTTGTAGATGCGATCGTTAGAAAGACGTTACGGTGACAATAAGGCGTTTCCTCATCAGTGAACCAGAGTCAAGGAGTTTGTTTTGTGTAACGACACCACTAGAGTACATTGATTTATTAATCATCGGCTATTGGATGTCAGACATATGATCATTGTGACACAGTCATAGAGAGGAAAGCCGCTACATTTTTTCCATTGATAGCAAGGGATATTTTGTATGCACCATCCCACAGACAGGATAGCACATACCACTGGCACTGCACTGGCTAGAACGAGAAATAGCCCAATGGGCCCATCGACGGGGATCGATACTAGACCGACCGTGCATCGAGCAAGCGCTTAGTAAATAAGGAGATGCTACTCAATTTGCTGCTATTGTAATATGTTTTCGACCAACATAACCTTTCTAACGCCCTCCCGTCCCAGGACTGGCCACTGGCGAAGTCAGATCTCAGACCAGGGATGGGTGTGCCTGAACCTTTTCGATAGGGGCACGTTAGTAGAGTTTCCAGTTCCTTTCTAATGACAACAATTACACATTAAATTTACTTTCTTATTTAGAATATCAGTGTCTGGTCGTTCTAATGTTTTCAGTAGCTACAACGTTACCTTACTTCCCAACGTAATTAATTACGTACGTTCATATATATACACACACACATGCAGACATATGTACGCGGAATCGATCAAGTAGCTTGTAGGCCCCATGCATATGGTTGAGTTAAAGAGCATTATTTCTAAGGGTGACTCGATATCTCAGAACGTATCGTGGCAAGTCTGCAAGTTGCGGGCGATTCGATGTCACATGTTCGAGTCCCAACAACGGCATGAGATAATTTGTGAGGCCAGAAATTGTTTTAATTATCCCCTGCGCCTGTGCGTTAATATCTATGTATGTAATAGTCAACCTCGACATACATACAATATATAGATACACACACACACACACACACACACACACACACACACACACACACACACACACAGAGAGAGAGCGAGATAGAGATACATACATACATACATTTACGCAATAGTCAAACCGACATACATACAATATACAGATATTAATACATCAATATATACATACATCAATACATATATACATCAATACATACATTCATCAATACATACATACACACAGAGAGATATGCGAAATTAATAGAAAGTAAACTCGACATTGGGCTGCTACAGATATTAGGACGGACAGAAAGTCGTTGGACATACCGAGACTGGGATTCTCCTCTAAGCATACCGCACACGAGACCTATCAGCTAAGCAAAATGTTATTGGAGACGTTGTGCTCAACTGATAGCTCTCGTGTGGGGGCTATTTTGTTGATTTTTTCGCCTCGCGTGGTCGTGAAGAAAATATCTATCGTGTTTGATATTTTTGGCCACACGTGGCAAAAATCTCAGTATGTGGACTGCGTGAGCTTATCAGCTGACCTGTATTTACCAACTGATCAATGGAATAGCAAAAATTGCGTCAGAATGACGTCATTGGACAGTCGTAAGAAAATTAGCTCAGCACTTAGTAAGATCTTCGTATGCAGTGAAATTGGAATGAGCAAACAGCTGAGAAAAAAGTAACATTTTGCTCAGCTAATAGCTGTCGTGTGGGGTAGGCATTACATTAGGTGTAAGATATAAATCTACTGTTATATTGACGTAATAAGATGGTTGTCTTGGATGACGTCAATATCTCCTGTTATACTGGAGTCATGAGATGGGTGTGTTAAAAGTTAAAGTTAATTTCTTTTGTTTAACGACACCACTAGAACACATTGATTAATTAATAATCAGATATTAGATGTCAAACATTTGGTAATTTTGACATATAGTCTTTGACAGGAAACCCGCTACATGTTTCCATTATATGCAAGGTATATTTTGTATGCACCACCCCCCAAACAAGATAGCAGATATCACGGCCCTATATACCAGTCGTGGTGCACAGGCTGGAACGAGAAGTAGCCCAATGGGCCCATCGATGTGGAGCCATTCTAAACCGACCGCGGATCAGGCGATCACTTTACCACAGGGATATGTTAAATTGACGTCATCAGATGGGTGTGGTGAATGACGTGAATCTACTGTTAGATTGACGTCATGAGACGGGTGTGGTGGATGATGTTAATCTCTCCATAGCGTGATATTGTGTAAAATGTTAACGTGGTTCAAGTCCGCTGTCCAGAATGTATAATTGTATATATGTATACACCATTCCCTGTATTATTACTCTTTGTTGTTGTTGATCATAGCGTGAGCAAAACACTGCAAATTTATCGTTAAATATTTTTTGGCGTTGGTCTGTATCTCGTGACACGACCACTTCAGGCACGTATACGGGTGGGTGGAAGTGGGGTGGTGTACGAACCCTGCCTCGCTCAATCAAATTTTCTTCTCTTTTGTTTTTTCAAAACATTTGCTAGGGAAACATGTCTCGACAGCTCCATAAACATGGGTTACCGACGTCTAAACCTCCCCCACCCTTGCTAAAACGAAGATCTGCAACCTATGTAACTATGTAAATCTTTCCACGTCTGTAGACACCAGAAACACGTTATATTTAACATAGCTGTGTAAACCACTTTAATAAGATTCATGAATGTAGGGCTTCGGGCTTTGCTAATTTTGTTATTATTGTTTCAACCGATTTGGCGATGGACGTTAACGTCGCTTTGTTCATTGAATTCATGATAATGGTTTTGTTCAGCTGGTTATACAAATCGTGTTTCGCGTCTCATTGGTCAATTTAATCTCTCTCCCCCTCCCTCTCCCCTCGCCCACCTCGCTCTCTCTCTCTCTCTCTCTCTCTCTCTCTCTCTCTCTCTCTCTCTCTCTCTCTCTCTCTCTCTCTCTCTCTCTCTCTCTCTCTCTCTCTCTCTCTCTCTCTCTCTCTCTCTGTGGCTATGCCTTGATTTGTCAATATAATAGTCTGGTTGCTTTTGGTGCATAAACTTGTGTTTATAGATTAAATTAAAGCGTTAGACGAAATCAGAATTGGTCGTGTGGTTATTGTCATGGACTGGCAAATGTCATGCGAACCAATGTAGTAAGTTGACTTTGTGTTTGTACTGACTGGTAACGAGTTGTTGAACGTACCGCGGTGGTCCTCGAACAATATTTCCTGGCTTGCAAAAAGTCAGTTTTCATGAACAAGACAACATCATCAAATTTTTTCAAATGTAATACCAGCTTCATTTACTTATTTATTTACTTATTTATATATTTATATCTGTATATCTTATTAACTTGCATATCAGTTATTAAAACTAAATTATCACGGTCGTAAAGTTGTAAATGTCAGCAATTTAGCTAAAGTCAGTTTTAGAAAACAGTGGCGTAAGAAGGTGCCAAGGGGGGGGGGGGGGGGGGGGCACATTTTTATATTTGCACACTTTTAACCTATTATAAAGCAAATATAAAGCAAAATATCTGAAAAGTGTGGAGGGGGCACATGCCCCCTTGCCCCCCGCTTCTTACGCCAGTGAAAAATAATAAAACAAATCTGGTATACGTGGATGAAAATATTTCACATTATGAAAATATACAATGCGTTATGTTTTCTCAGACCCCTTCATCGACAGTCTTCCGTTAGAAGCCAGACATGACAGCTAGACCCCATACGCTGCATTAGTTGTGTTGACAAAAGTATTGGTTGTGACCGTTTCATTTCACGGCTTAGTGCACAGTAAATCGCTTCGATCAGAATGTCTTTGGTAGCGCTCAGGCGGGAACAGTCGCGATCATCGAGATTTTTCGTGACCACAAAGACGCTCAAAGCCTTGACGAAACTAACAAAGAATGTTCTTAGATCACGTGGAGTTCATTGCGCAATTCTATCTGGCCTGGCAGGTATAATTAATTGCGAGGGGAATGAAAACTTTTGTTAAGTTGTGACCGCTGCGTGCGTGTACACTGTTGCAGACGTTAAATGGCGAATTCCGTGACAATGCCAAAGCAGACGAATGATTTACGACAAACGTCATCCAGTCTGAAGATGATACACCGGAGGCTTGAAATTTCTCATTCAGTATTGGCGGTTCTAGGGGAGGGGCGTAGCGGAGCGCATTCCGTTTTATTTTTAAATGGTGTGTATGCACCAGCCACCTTTCGTATTAAACAGGAGCCTGATGAACTCTGCCCTCGAGACTAAGTACGATGTCTCGGCTGGAATATGAATTGCTGGGTATCTGCTATATGAATTGTTGATGCACCGGGGTCACGGGTGTGGCAGTTGACAGTTGGGCGTTCTCTACTTTGCAAATAGACTTCTTTTTTTTTGGGTGGGGTGTGTGTGTGGGGGGGGGGGGGGGGGGCTGGCTGAGATTGAGGGCGCAGAGCATAGTTTCTAGGCGATTCGGTCGGGGGTATTCTCCCTCGTAAAATTTTGAAAACTAGATGTCCTGAAATACAGTTTCCTGCATTCTACAAGAAAAATTCATTTCTACCGTAAGATTTACTACCAATAATATTTTGTATTCAGAATTATTGGGGTTGGGTAGAGTGGTAAAGCGCTTGCTTGATGTGCGGCCGGTTTGGGATCGATCCCCGTCGGTGGGCCAATTGGGCTATTTCTCGCTCCAGCCAGTGCACCACGACTGGTACATCAAAGGCCGTGGTATGTGCTATCCTGTCTATGGAATGGTGCATATGAAAAATCCCTTGCTGCTAATCGAAAAGAGTAGCCCATGAAGTGCCGACAGCGGGTTTCCTCCGTCAATATCTGTGTGGTCCTTAACCATATTATGTCCGACGTCATATAACCGTAAATGTGTACGTCGTTAAATAAAACATTTCCTTATTATGAATATAGAGTTTTATTTTTGTGATGTCAGTTCTGTTTTGATGTTCAACTTAACAAATGTAACAGTTTATAAATGATCATTACATTTTAGCCTCCAAAATCAAAAGCGGAAACAAACCGTGTGTACATGTAGCTCGAGTGACCTCCAGCCCTCCCCCCACCCCTTATTGATATTGATATGTAGGGGAATACTACTGTACCTTCTTGTGGTGACGTATAGGGGCGTCAGGTTTCTTCATGTAGCGTTGGTAGTGGTTAACAACATGTAAGTTGAATGTCATGACTGGACTCCAGAATAATCAAAGTAAAGCTCTGTCGCATTAGATTTAGGTAACAAATGTGTATTTTAGACACAGTAACTAAACTTGCGACCATTTGGTTGTCGACAACTGCCAAACCATTACATAGAGTTTCCTCTAGCCTTCCCTTACATATCAATATCAATAATGGGAGGGATAGAGGTCACACGAGCTAATGTACATGTAAATGACTACAGAGATGCTAAATTCGTTACGTCTGGATATAATACTAAATCAAACACCATCAATTACAACTAGGTACAAATATGTACAACCTAAACAATGTCAACTTTTTATAATATTATAGGAATGAAATTACTTTTAAAGGGACATTTCTGAGTTTGCTGCATTGTAAGATGTTTCTACGATTAGACTTACATATTAAATAAATTAACTTGTTTAGAATATCAGTGTCTGTATATTCAATGTGTTTCTGGTCGTCTTAATATTTGTAAGAAGCCTAAACTGGAGTTTGTCTTCAAATAATTTCATACGTACGAAAAAAACCCATATTTTAGGAAATTAAATGAAATTTAACCTAGTACAAATATTAAAACGATCAGAAACACGTTAATAATATACAGCTACTAATATGTTATACAGAAAAGTATATTTGATATGTAATTACAATCGTTAAAACGTCTCTGTTAGTCGATAACATCTTTAAAATTGCAGCAAACTCGGGAATGTCTCTTTAAACTAATATATATATATATATTAATATATGTACGAACTGGACATATTATGTTTTTAGCTACAAAGTTTAAAAAATTGTTTAATCAAATTAAATTATCTGTCTCAACCAGTGAATTTTCTCAACGTTTCGTTAATATACTGTTATCATCATCAAGAGAAGAATGGACATAAAAAACCAAGTACTGCAACATTTAAAGGGATATTCCTGAGTTTGCTGCAATGTTTTAAGATGTTATCGACTAATAAAATATTTCTACGATTGAACTTACATATTAAATATATTTTCTTGTTTATAATATTAGTGGCTGTATATTAAACGTGTTTCTGATCGTTCTAATATTTGTACTAGGTTAATTTTCATTTTCTTTCCTAAAAAATAATTTTTCGTACGTACGAAATCCAGTTTAATCGTAGAAATAATTTATTAGTCGGAAACATCTTACAATGCAGCAAACTCAGGAATGTCCCTTTAAAGCAAGTTAAAAATAGTTCAGTTAAAAAGCTAAAAGTTCATTTAAAAAAAAAACCAAAACACTTTATTTCTAAATCCAAAACTAAAACTGCTTCTCCTTCTGCAAATCCTACTTGTCTTCAAGTCGTGACATCCACCTTAAAGAGCTGTCTGTCAGATTGTCGGGGGTCACCGTATGTCGACCAAATTTAGCCACTCGGACACAGGTGACCTGTAGTTTGTTGTGTGCACTCAGACCCATGTCCATCTTTTGTCTGCATTGTCAGCTACTAGAATAATGAAGGACCTTGCGACAGGCATCAGCCACGCCCATTTGTCACCGGACAACACGGACACTCGAGACGAATTCAAACTGTTTGTCTGACGCTGTCACAAGACAGTAGACTTTGTGAGGCGATTTTAGGATAACCCGGCGATGGTCCGCGCGTGCATTTAGCCATTGTTATCCCATGGCTCAGTGGTTCTGGCAGATGTTTTATATAGAAATAGAAACTGCACATATTTAACTACTAATGTTGCTGGAGATGAATTTCATCATTTCATTATTTATTTATTTATTTATTTATTTATATGTAAAAATGTACAGAAGAAAGACGCAACTATCTTAATGAACACTATAGGCCGAATTTACGAAGCCTGTTTTTCTTAAACGCAGGTGTTTAAGCATTAAAAATGCATGTAGTTACACGTGTGTAAGTCATAAACAAGCTTTGTAAATTCGGCCCTATGTGAACAGACCAAATACATGTGCATGTATATACAAATTCCAGCAACTGTTTTCTTGTACACGTGTAGGTTTTCTTTAAAAACGTGTGTAAATTTATATTCATACAGGTCGTGGTTCAGCCATCGGACATAAGGCTGGTAGGTGTTGGGTTCGCAGCCCGGTACCGGCTTCCACACAGAGCGAGTTTTACACCCTCTTCTCTCACACTAACCACTGACAACCAGAGCCGGTTTAAGGATCCGTGGAGCCTATAGCACAAATAACAACGGGTTCCCCCTTTCCAGGATATATATTTTGCAACCCACTCGGGGAGAGGGAAAATATTAACTGGAGAAAATATATGTACACATGACCGCGGAGCCCCCTGAAGCGCGGGGCCCGTAGCACGTGCTGCATGTGCTACTGGGATAAACCTGATCGGCTAGCAATTAACCCACTGTCCTTCTGTCTGTCTGTCTTTCTGTCTATCCGTTCGTCCGTCTGTCCTACATATACTTTTCCGGATTTTGTTTTCAGAATGATTTGAGATATTATGTATAGCTGTATCATTTACTGTTACAGATTAAGTTTGACTTCCATGGCGACGTACCCATTTTTCATGGAGTTATGGCCCTTGAACTTAGGAGATGTGAAAAGTTGTTTTGCGGACTTTTGTTTCAGAAGGCCTTGAGATATTGACCTGGAATTTTTTATTTCTCTATCATGTACTGTTACAGATCAAGTTTGACTTTCATGGTGATTTAATCATTTTTGACAGAGTTATGGCCCTTAAACTTAGGAAGGGATTATAGGTTTTATCTCCGTCCTTCTGTTTCTGTCAAACTGTCTTTCAATCTGTCTGGCTGTCTATCCGTCCACCCGTCCGTCTGTCTGTCCCACATATAATTTTCCACATGTTTTGGTTTAGAATGCCTTGAGATAATGAGCTGAAATTTTGTGTATAGCTTTATCATTTACTGTTACAGATCAAATTTGACTTCTATGGCGATTTACCCATTTTTGACGGGGTTATGGCCCATGAACTTAAGAGATGTGAAAATTTGTTTTCCAGACTTTTTTCTGAAGGCCTTGAGATACTGACCTGCAATTATTTTGTGTATAGCTTTACCATTTACTGTTACAGATTAAATTTGACTTCCATGGTGATTTACACATTTTTGATTCTATTTTACAGATGGCTCCGACACAAACAAGAGGTTCGACATAGCATTCCGTAACTTCCTAAAGGACCATGGCTACAGAGGAGGGGCGGTTGCCGCCATGAAACAGGGGCGTCTCATCCACACCAAAGGGTACGGGGTGGACGAGGAAGGCCACCAGATTGAAGATACCACCCTGTTTCCGGCCTCCAGCGCATCGAAGTCGATCACTGCTGTTGCCATCCTCACATTAGTCCAGGACGGGACACTCGATCTGAAAAGTAAAGTATTTGGTCATGCGGGTATTCTTCACATGTTGAAACCGCTGACAAAGAATTCACCTGACCCCAGACTCCATGACATTACTGTAGATCACCTTCTGCACCACAGTGCAGGGTGGGACCTGAATAAAGGTCCCCTGTATGACCCCATGCTCAACGAGGTGTACATCAAACGTGGCAATGATGTTCCTGACATTAAGAAAATCATGGACTCTGAAAGCCCGGTGTCGTACTTCGACACGATCCGCTACGTGATGTCACAGAAACTGTACTTCACTCCAGGAACGCGGACGGTGTACTCGAATCTTGGATACACGATTCTGGGTAGAATAATCGAAGAGGTTTCGGACACGAGTTACGAGGACTACGTCAAAAGACACGTGATCAAACCCTGTGGCATGTGGCACACGCGGATTGGTCGTTGGGGTAAAAATGGAGTCCTCAAACTAGACAACCATTCGTCGAGGATGTCGAACTCGCTCAGTCACCAGTTAGCCTTTTCAATATATGAAGCACTGCATCCTGACATCATAGACTCGACCTTAGGCTGGTACACGACTGTTTTCGATATGATGAGATTCATTAAGTGCATTAACCCGAAAAACGGAAGAGGTATTCTTCTGGAGGAGTACAAGTGGCACTTGTCATCGAGAGAACCCGCAGCACCCGTCCAGCACAGTGAAAACTGGTTCGGGGCAGGATTCCGGGCCAACACTAAAGGTGTCCTCTGGCAAGATGGCGACCCGCACGCGGACGATATGATTCTGTTTCATCACAGCGTCACTAGCGAGATGCCGGATTCTTGGATTTTCTTCCTGAAAGGACGTGGTCTGAAACATTTGAAGCACGCATCCCACGAATTGATGGAGTTGATGGAAACGGGAGGAATATACAACGACTTTATTCGAGACATGTCCGACATGCAGCAGCTCGGACACGATGGCGAAAACGTGATGATAAAATTCGCAGTTGACGAGCACCATCTGGACGCGTTCGTGAACGCGTTCAAACGGGAACACTACGACATCCGTTGGATCAGTGCTTACTCGTTAAATCGCCACCGAACACACTTCACGATCATCGCAGAGGAAGTTAGCAGCTCCACCTCTAAAGACTTTGTCCTGGAGCATGGACTGTCTGAAAAGAAATTGTTCTCGCGGAAACTGGAGCTGGAGTCTGATGGTTACAACATGACGTTTCTGCAGAACTACAAGAGTGCGTCGCATGACTTCACCTATGTTTTCTTGGCGATTTTCAGAAAACACGGGTACGCGCAGACCACCCAGATGAAGTTTGGCATCCACCACTACCCTCGGCCGTACGACAAGCTTCTGGGACTTTACACTGAAAAGGCGTTTTTCCCAACAGTCCAGAGTTACATTAAACACAACTACGAAGGGAAGATATCGTTTATATTTGTCAAGGAGATACGACCACAAAAGATCCGCTTCAAGACGTATCACGGACTCAGTGAAAAGAAGCTGGGAAAGGTGGTGAAAATGAACGCTAGGTTTGGCCGGAAGCTGACCTACATCGATGCTTCGACTGCTGAGAAAACATCGTCGTTTTCTGTCGTGTTTTCCACCGAGCAGCCTGCGGTTTGGCTTTTCAAATTAGGTCTCACTAAAGATGAAGTTACAAGACTGATTCTCGACAAACAGGCGGACGGTCTGATGCCAAACCGAATTGTTGCGTACACAAATAAGCAAAAACAGTTAAAGTTTGCTCTTTATTTAGAGAAAAGGAAAAACTGATATGCTGAATGCAGGATAATGATTGAAAAATACACTGAGAAATAGTATGACAGGAGTCTGTGTTTATGGCCAGACTTCTTTTGTAGGGTATCTCTTTTGACAAAATGTTTATGATGTATATAATGCTATGTATATAATACTAGCCATTCCCTATGATCCCTGTCCTGCCTAAATATCGGACTAGAACCAACCTTACATTATTAGATAAAACACACAATTTCGACATCAACACACCACGAAGCTGTGTACGTATGTACAGTAAATCATTCATTCCGTTTCTATATTTAATAGCAATAGTTTAAAATAATTATTTTCATCTTCACCAATGCACCATCGGTGGTCCCATTGGGCTATTTCTCGTTTATGCCAGTGCACCACGACTGGTATATCAAAGGCCGTGGTATGTGCTATACTCCCTGTGGGATGGTGCATATAAATAAATAAAAACTTGCTACTAATAGAACAATGTATGACTGTATCAAAATGACCATATGTTTGAAATCCAATAGTCAAACTTTAACAAACTTCACCAATGATATTTATCTTACGACATTAGAATAATATATAACTAAATCCAACAAGCTACACAAACTAGTTTGATTCCTCTGTTATTCTTTTCATGAGAATCGTCATGGGAAATGACTTCCATTCCTCACTCCCAAGTTGAAGCATATAATAGTTATTCGCGGGAGCAAACAGTTTCACCCTTTCGACTGTCTTGTCAATACAGTATGTTTAATGGTGTTGTGGTTCAGATGTCAAGTTTAGTGTTTTCGTTAGTAATGTAACTTTGGCAACACCCAGATATTTCATCAGGACGGGGCAAGACGAAAGTTGGGTTAATGTAATATATATATATATATATATATATATATATATATATATATATATATATATATATATATATATATATATATATATATGCAAGCTCATTAACAGGGGGAATGTAATTGGGTGCTTACGCAACACACACACACAGACACACACACACACACACACACACACACACACACACACTCACACACACACCAGTTTATTTTACCAAAGGTCCACATTTTGTACTATAAAATTTAGATTTAGGTGGGGGTTTTTTTTTTGCCATTGTCGGTCCCATCACAAAGAATTCGCACCCCCTCCCCCCATTCTGCGTACGGGCCTGATATGTTTGTATCTATATATGTATGTATATATGTGTGTATGTATATGGTGTCCATAAAGAACAGTAAAGTAACCGCTCACCACAATACAAAGTACTCGAGTCCATTAGTGTGTGTAAATATATTGTTGAGGTCTGTTGTTACAGCTTGTTGTTAGTCGCCCATAACCTAATGTGATTATTAACTTATTCAAGAATATAACGCACGTCTACACGAGAGAACACGCTTTGCTAGTAGACCGCATAATTTATGAATAGATGTTCAAAGCATTCAGTGTCGAGCTCACACGAAAGCTTCCAAATACACTTATTTAAATAGTTCATTCTCATTGTTGTCTTTTCATGTTTTCCGAAAGAATAGAAAAAAATGGAAGAGCTACTCTTCATACATTGTAAGGTTCACGACCTTGGAGATTGCTTGGGACGAAAACGTTTTAAAGCAGCGCTGCCACATTTTTGTGATTGGATGATAGGGGGCAGGGGGTGTTTGATTAACCACACCTCGTAACATTTTTAACCACACCTCGTAACATTGTTGATATTTCCTATCAGATATACAGGTTAAAGAAAATGATTGGAATACCTCAGCACATTTAGAATTATGACTTTTTGATGTATAATGTGGTTGTTTCGACTTTTTGATTACAGACAGAGAGAGAGAGAGAGAGAGAGAGAGAGAGAGAGAGAGAGAGAGAGAGAGAGAGAGAGAGAGAGAGAGAGAGAGAGAGAGAGAGAGAGACAGAGAGAGACAGAGACAGAGACAAACAGACAGGCAGAGAGACAGACGGAGTGACAAACAGAGAGAGAGGGATGACAGGCTGCTACTACATAGGCTACACCTACCAGAAAGCAGCATGTGTTCTTTTTATATGCACTTTGCCAGATAGAAGAGTACATAACAGCACGATTAACGTACATAACAGCATGGAGACTGATGAGGCCGGGAGACCACTCTAACCAGTTATGAGGGGTCACTGTGACGACCTGTGGCGCCTCGGGCGAGTGCTCTACCACTGAGCCATAACCCATCTCAACACACTGTGGTAGTAAACACATCAATGAGTCCCACCACAACACGCTGGTAGTAAACACATTAGCTAGTCCCATCCCAACACAATGTGGTTTTAAACACACCAGCTGGTCCCATCCCAACACACTGTGGTAGTAAAGACATCAGCGGGTCCCATCCCAACACACTGTGGTAATAAACACATCAGCCGGCCCGTCCCAACACACTGTGGTAGTCAACACACCAGCTGGTCCCTTCCCAACACACTGTGGTAGTAAAGACATCAGCGGGTCCCATCCCAACACGATGTGGTAGTAAACACATCAGCGGGTCCCATGCTAACACACTGTGGTAGTCAACACACCAGCTGGTCCCTTCCCAACACACTGTGGTAGTAAAGACATCAGCGGGTCCCATCCCAACACGATGTTGTAGTAAACACATCAGCGGGTCCCATGCTAACACACTGTGGTAGTAACACACCAGCTGGTCCCATCCCAACACACTGTGGTAGTAAACACATCAGCTGGTCCCATCCCAACACACTGTGGTAGTAAAGACATCAGCTGTTCCCATCCCAACACACTGTGGTAGTAAACACACCAGCTGGTCCCATCCCAACACACTGTGGTAGTAAACACATCAGCTGGTCCCATCCCAACGCTGTGGTAGTAAACACATCAACTGGTCCCATCCCAACACACTGTGGTAGTAAACACATCAGACGGTCCCATCCCAACGCAATGTGGTAGTAAACACATTAGTTGGTCCCATCCCAACACACTGTGGTAGTAAACACATTAACGAGTCCCATCCCATTACAATGTAGTAGTAAACACATCAACTGGTCCCATCCCAACACACTGTGGTAGCACACACATCAATAGGTCCCATTCCAACACACTGTGGTAGAAACACATCAGACGGTCCCATCCCAACACACTGTGGAGATAAACACATCAGTTGGTCCCATCCCAACACACTGTGGTAGTAAACACATGAACTGGTCCCATCCCAACACACTGTGGTTGTAAACACATCAGCTAGTCCCATCCCAACGATGTGGTAGTAAACACATCAGATGGTCCCATCCCAAAACATTGTGGTAGTAAACACATCAGTGGGTCCTATCACAACACACTATGGTAGTAAACACATTAGCGAGTCCCATCCCATTACAATGTAGTAGTAAGCACATTAACTGGTCCCATCCCAACACACTGTGGTAGCACACACATCAATGGGTCCCATTTCAACACACTGTGGTAGAAACACATCAGTCGGTCCCATCCCAACACACTGTGGTAGTAAACACATCAGTTGGTCCCATCCCAACACACTGTGGTAGTAAACACATTAGCGAGTCCCATCCCATTACAATGTAGTAGTAAACACATCAACTGGTCCCATCCCAACACACTGTGGTAGCACATACATCAATGGGTCCCATTCCAACACACTGTGGTAGAAACACATCAGACGGTCCCACCCCAACACACTGTGGTAGTAAACACATCAGTTGGTCCCATCCCAACACACTGTTGTAGTAAACACATGAGCTGGTCCCATCCCAACACACTGTGGTTGTAAACACATCAGCTGGTCCCATCCTAACGCTATGGTAGTAAACACATCAACTGGTCCCACCCCAAAACACTGTGGTTGTAAACACATCAGCTGTTCCCATTCCAACACACTGTGGTAGAAAACACATAAGCTGGTCCCATCCCAACACACTGTGGTAGTAAACACATCAGCTGGTCCCATCCCAACGCTGTGGTAGTAAACACATCAACTGGTCCCACTCCAACACACTGTGGTAGTAAACACATCAGCTGGTCCCATCCCAACGCTGTGGTAGTAAACACATTAACTGGTCCCACCCCAACACACTGTGGTAGTAAACACATCAGCTGGTCCCATCCCAACACACTGTGGTTGTAAACACACCAGTGGTTCCCATTCCAACACTGTGGTAGTAAACACATTAACTGGTCCCACCCCAACACACTGTGGTAGGAAACACATGAGCTGGTCCCATCCCAACACACTGTGGTTGTAAAGACATCAATGGTTCCAATTCCAACACATTGTGGTAGTCAAGACATCAGTGGTTCCCATTCCAACACATTGTGGTAGTCAAGACATCAGTGGTTCCCATTCCAACACATTGTGGTAGTCAAGGCATCAGTGGTTCCCATTCCAACACATAGTGATAGTCAAGACATCAGATGGTCCAGAGGGTGGCTGAATTTAGCTCAGTCAGAATTACCAAATGTTTGACATCCAATAGCCGATGATTAATTAATCAATGTGATCCAGTGGTGTCGTTAAACAAAACAAACTGTTTTTGGTTCAGAGAAACAACAACAACAATACAAACAAGAACGAGTTAAAAAAAACAAAAAAAACAAAACAACAACAACGCTACTCTTGTAATCCATCTGTAATTCATATGTGTAATCCATATGTGTAATCATAAGTAATCAGTAAATGTTTACTGGTGCACAGCGCTGATCTAGTCCGAGTCTGACTACTCATACTGAGAATAGCCGGACACGTTATAAATCTGTGCCTATGTTTACTAGCATGCGCTATACGTCCGTGCTAGAGGTGGGGCGTAGCCCAGTTGTAAAGCGCTCCCTTGATGCGCAGTCGGTCTGGGATCGATTCCCGTCTGTAGGCCCATTGGCCTATTTCTCATTTCAGTCACTGCGCCACGACTTGTATATATCAAAGGCCGTGGTATGTGCTATCCGGTTTGTGGGATAGTGCATATAAAAGATCTCGTACTATTAATGGCGAAATGTAGCGGCTTTCCTCTCAAAAACTATATGTTAAAATTATCAAATGTTTCACATCCAATAGCTGATGATTAATAAATAAATGTGTTCTAGTGGTGTCGTTAAACAAAAATTTAACTTTTAATTTTCATTCGTCCGTACTTGAGAAACTATCCACTGCCACCGGATATATGCTATTTTTATTCAATGATCAGCAACAATTTTTCTTTTAATATTCCTTTTCCGACAGCTTGGATAGCACATACCACGTATTTTAATATACCAGTCATAGAGCACTTGTTGGAATTATAAAATCTAAATGACGTCATCAACCGAGTGGACTCCGTCCTACGATCTATTTCATGTCCGGGGCTGGATTTAGCTTCGTCGATTTAGTGTTCGCTTGACGTGCTTGCGTCGGAGGATCGAACCACCTCGGTGAATCCATTCAACTGATTGGTTTTTTCTCGTTCCAACCAGTGCACCACAACTGGTCAAAGGCCTTGGTATATGCTTTCCTGTCTATGGCAAAGTGCATATAAAAGATCCCTTGCTGCATTAGGAAAAATGTAACGGGTTTCCTTCAATGACTACGAGTTAGAATTACCATATGCTTGACATCCAATAGACGATGATTAATTGATCAGTGTGCTCCAGTGGTGTCGTTAAACTTTTTTTTTTTAAATTTTATATCCGGAAAGCGAATGTCCTACCACTGAGCCATATTATGCTGCGTGTGGCCGAGCGGAAGCTCAGAACTGATCACATTGGGGGAGGGGGAGGGGGAGGGAGAAGTATCTGTAATTGTGCGTGTCTGATGGGTCCGCTCATTTGTTTTCTCTGTGCATAAATAATTTGTTGGATATATAATGCCCTCGGTTCCACAATTTGATTGTTAGTGAAATAAACTTATATACAAATTTTATTTGTACATATATGTATACATTACTATTACATTATAATTATGTAATCGTCGCCATTGTATTATATTGTGTGTATATAGGAGAGGGCCTAGTCAATTGACAAACTTGTGCCCAATCCTTTTTTAATTTATGCAATAAAATATACTTTCAATCAAAATAAATTATTTTGTGGGTGCTGGGTATATTTAAAAAGTGTCTGTCATCCATTTGACAAGGTCAGGTCATAGGTTTTAACCTGCACATTCAGAACAAGCTGTTGTAGCACACGCCTATCATAGCCGCAGATGTCGACTTTCGCCGGCTCCTTCGTCCAGGACAGGAAACCCATGTGACCAATTCCTGAACAGTTATTAGTTCATGACAGTTTTCAGTTTGCTTGGTGTATGCCCATACAAAGCTAGTTGACTTACTCCACCTGAACGAAAACAGTATACGAAATCAATTTAATTTGGTACATTTAAAATCAATTCAGACGTAGGCCTATCGCGGCAGATTTGAGACCATTTCGGAAGATTGAAAGGGGGTTGGTCAATTTAGCTACAACGAGCGAAAACAAAACGATAACGAGCGAACATAATCGAAATATTTAATATTGATTCTAATTCAGTCTGGAAATAACACAAAATTTGATATCCTAATCAAATCCATTCACGGCACTAAAACCAGCATTAACGTGACGGAAATATTGCTGAGACAGGCACGGCGGAAGCAAGTAGACATTGGAGGGGGGGGGGGGGGCAGGGGGAGCCGACTGAGATCGAGGGCGCAAAGCAAAGTTTCTTGAAGGTTCGGGGGTACGCTCCTCCGTAACATTTTGAAAACTAGATGTATTTCAAATGCAACAACCTGCATTCTACAAGTTAAATCCATCTCTGCCTGAAGATTTACTACCAGTAATAATTTTGATTCAGATTTGATTTTGATTATTGGGGGCTAGAGCCCCCCCCCCCCCCCTCCGTCCCCAGCCCCCTCCCCGCTGCGCCGTGTCTGTGAGAGCCTATTTATTTGTAACAGTGTAAAGAGCTATTAAATAGAAAGAACTATTATATAGACATGGGCGTACGACCCGGGGGGGGGGGGGGGGGGCAAAACAGTGGGAAAACAGTGGAAAAAATTCGGGCAGTTTTTATCTGGGTACAATTTTGGGCAAATCAACCCCTGCAGCCCCCCTAAATCAAAGAGTCCCCATAAGCCCATGTATATAGAAAGAACACAATACAATATAATACAAAACTGAAGATGACTATAATTTAAAATTTGGGTATGGGTTATAATATTATACATTTGTATATACTCCAGTTTAATTCCTCATGTTCTGGTGGCAGAGGAAGATCGGTCGCCTCGTCATTTTCCACGACAATCTCTGGATCAACATCTTTTACAACAGGGACACAGAAAGCTAACACCTCTTTGATAATGCTGTGGTCTAGCATGGGTATATAGGTGATTGTGGAGATTGGTTGTAATCGGTATAAATCTCTGAAGTCACACCGTTGGTTACTAGGAGTGACAATGAAACATCGTCGTCGGGCTCCCATTTTTATAAGCGAGCAGGCTGATTTTTGCCCGAATTAAACAAAAATACCCGGAATCTGGATAAAAACATTTATTCATGTAAGCATTACTGCTAACGAATCATTATGCATGTTTACATGGATTGCAGCTAATAGTGTGGGTAGAATGATGAAAATAAATGGTGAAAAGTGTTAAAGGGACATACCCTAGCTAGCTAGTTTCAACCCGTGAAAATGAACACTAAGTTGAGTTAATCTACAAACCTGTAACACATTTGGATAATGTTGCAGTTGAGTGAAACATGAGTCTGTGACTTTGAAATGGTGAAATACCCTTTAAAAACAGACTAAAACTCGACTCCAAAACTGTTACTTCTCAGACGCACGTGCGTTTTTAAAAATATGAGAAATCCATTTTGTGATATTAAAAACACCAAAATGACCAAAAACACTTTGAATGTACGGAAATTGATAATCTAAACAATAAAATCTAAGTAAAATATGATTTAGTTATCAAAAACGGTTATAACAGTAACAAAAAATGCGTTAGTGTTTAAAAATTAGGGTATGTCCCTTTAAACCAGCTCATTTTGCTGGAATTTCTTTATCGTTTTTGCCCGAATTTGAAGATTTTCTCCAGGACTGAGGTGTAGTCACTTTCATATTCCGAATCTCTTGATGCAGGTTCAAGTTGCAGCAACGGCATGAGACAACTTGTGAGGCCAGAAAGGATTTGATTATGCTCTGCGCCAGTACGTTAATATGTATGTATGTAATAGTCAAATCAGACATACATACAATATATAGATATTCAAACATTAATTGAGACATGCTAGCCAGTGCCATGTTTTCTCACTGCTTCATGCACGTAAGCAGGGTCGATCGCATAGCTTGTAGGCCCCATGCATATGGATGGGTTAACGAGCTGAGGGGAAGATAATCTTACAACGTGTACTAAGATATTTTGTTTCCGTAGTTATGTCCCTTATTCTGTAATATACTCAGCGTCACTTATTTGAAGGTTGCATAGTACCAAAGAAGAGAGTTCCGTGTCAGAGTTCGAGGTGCACCGTGAAATATTTACGGAGTAAAAGCAGCTGTGTGTGCGATTGGTAGTAATATGTGACATTGATTATTTGTGCAAATACTATTATTCATTGACAATAAATAAATACACTTTTATTTGTCATACAGTTGTTGTGCAGTATATACCAGAGGTTGAAACTAATGCGGGGTACCCCCAAAAATGGAAGAGCAATTTTCAGCGAAAATGACGGTTGCTATTAAAAACATTAATTAAATCTCTTAAATGATACGTGAGCCCCATTTTCTTGCAGGTAGATTAGATGTGAGGTGCCACACTTTCTATTGCTGTACTTACTGGGTGTGTTGAAACGCTGCTTATATCAGTTTTATTAGTAAACGTTAACATTATCGGCAATAGGAATTGATTTGGTCTATTAGAACCTGAAGAGTCACTCATAAGTCATATTGTTAGTACTACACACATTATGAAAGAAGGAATGTATGGCCTTTGTGGAGTAGGCCCAGAGTGAGGTTTTCTAAGTAGCGTTTGGATTTCAATATGAGTAATGGTACTTCCGGTTAGAGGCCACAACAAAATGGTAAAAGTTATGCAAACACACGTACCTACTATCACCACAACAAATGGGTTGTCTCAACGCACCCATGTCTGAAATTCTGTATGTTGTGCCCTTGTAATGCGTTCTCACCATGGGTATAAAAGTGTGCATGATTGCCATCCACATATTTACGCATACTTCAGTTGAAAATGAGCCTAATCCACGAAGGTCATACATTCCTTCTTTAATAGTTAGGGTGCTGGACGGGCATCAATTAACGTGTAGTACTAACACTATATGAGTGACCCTTCAATAGTGCCGCTGAGTATAGATCACAAGTTTTGCTTTGTAGGTAGACAAGCGAATGGTAAAATATATTATTGAATCATAAAATGTATGGAGTGTATAAACATGAAAAACAGACAATATCTTATCTTATAATAGTATATACGTATAGGTGACATAGGTTTCCTAACCCCAAAGAGAATAGAAACTCAGTGCAGTTAGTTTTGGTATTCATTTTAGTTATTTGTAGGAAGGAAGGAAATGCTTTATTTAACAACGCACTCAACACATTTTATTTACAGTTATATGGCGTCGGACACATATATTGAGATAGGAAATTCGCTGTCGCCACTTCATGGGCTACTCTTTTCGATTAGCAGCAATGGGTTGTTTATATGCGCCATCCCACAGACATGATAGTACATACTACGGCCTTTGTTACACCAGTTGTGGAGCACTGGCTGGAACGAGAAATAACCCAATGGGCGAACCGATGAGAATCGATCCCATAGATCAATTGCGAATCAGGCGAGAGTTGTACCACTCAACTACGTCCCGCCCTTTGTTTGTGCCTCAATGTAATATGTCCTCCCAGACAGAGATCGCCTTGGATCTTAATGTTGATCATCTTGGTATAAACTTCATCGTTGAACTGATATTGTAAAAGTTTGTTACAGTTTATTTTGTTTAACGACACCACTAGAGCACATTGATTTCAATCCTCGATATATACATACTTATTACGTAACTTTTTTTTAGGATATGCAAGGCGTTACATTTTAATAGTCTGAGGGACTATATATGTATAAACCATTTGATGATAACTACACCACTAGAGCACATTGATTTATTAATCATCGGCTATTGGATGTCAAACATTTGGTAATTTTGACATAATTTTATAGTCTTAAAGAGGAAACCCGCTACATTGTTTCCATTAATAGCCAGGAATCTTTTATATGGACCATCCCACAGACACCATAGCACATACCGCAGCCTTTGATATACCAGTCGTGGTGCACTGGCTGGAACGAGAAATAGCCAATGGGGACCGACTGATATTTTAATGCTGGTGTATTGTGCACCTAAGATTATGACAATTACTCCCAATTTCTTCTTCTTTGCGTTCGCTGACTACATTTCTAGATTTGATCGTATGATGGAGAACATCGTCCTCTCTAGGTCCTTCTTGTTGCCATAGAGCTTGGTAGCAAGAGATTCTTGGTGAGGCCAGATGTCCTCCCTGGTCTTCTGCTGCTGCGGACATCTCTGGAGGATGTGCTCTGTTGTCTGGTCTTCTTGACCGCATGTGCATATAGGCGAGGAGGCAAGGCGGAACTTCTTGTACATGTGTAAGTCCAGCCTGTTATGTCCGGTGCGGAGATGACAGGCTGAACTCCCAATGAATAGTTCCAATTAATGAGTTGATTTGGTCGCTTGACTTTACCACATGTTCTGTGTACTTTCTTAGGAAAGGAGAAACTGTTCATTAGGTGTTTTGTTTTGACATATTTTATTCATCAGAAAAAAAGTCAAAAGGATTGCATAACAGGCAGAGCATATACATGTTCTCCTAAACAAGATGGACATCAGACAATAATCAATATTTATAATCATATATACAACATAATAACATAATGTCCAATGGCATAAAGTATTTAACATAATTAATATTTATTAATATATAGTAATATAAGGTAGAGAGTAGATATAATAGAAATGGGATAGTCGAGAAAAATTATAATAGTGATGATCCTATTGTTGGAGCTAAACCATATATGGGGTCAGTAAAAATCAGAATAATAAGTTAGTTCAACTCGAATCTCTTACTTTTAGCTATATATTTATATGTGTACTGCTTTACAAATTAAATAGTTTTCTTCATTTGGTAGGTGTATTGAGCCGGCTAATAGTAGATCAATGTCTAACATATCAAGGTAATTCCTTAAGGATGCAAATAAATCATATCTTTGTCTGATGAACAGAGGGCAGACATAAACATAATGAAAATGATCTTCACAGTTATCTCCACATGCACAGCTTGGGTTACCAGAAAGATGGCTTAAAAACAATAATAGTTTAGGTTGTTAGCAGAGTTACGAAGCTGACAATTGATAATGTTACATTTACAATTTTCATAAAGATAGAGAGTAGATGAAGGATTGGGATTTCCCTTTTTTATTATTATTTATATATATATATATATATATATATATATATATATATATATATATATATATAATATATATATATATATAGACATGGTTAATTTTGAGTTAAACTGTCAAGATCATTCCATAACTCCAAAGTTTTAGAAATAAAGCTGTTTTTATATGTATTAGTATGGCATGTTGGTGGAGTGAATGGACGTTGATTTCTGAGTGTGAAACGATTATTGGGATTAACATATAGTAATATTTCATCCAGTAGATATTGAGGTGTTTCGCCTTTAAGCAATTTATGCATTAGAATTAATTTACTATTTTTGCGACGTTTATATAATGGTTCCCAACCAAGTTCATGATATAGTTTGTCAGGAGATGTTCTTTTCTTAAGTCCTGTAATGATACGGGCATCCTCAAGTTGCACTGACTCAATTGTATTGGATTCGTCTGCTGTACAATTATCCCAAATTATATTACTATATTCCAAGATTGGTCTTATAAATGCAATATGCAATTTAGTTAGGGAATTTATATTTAATTTTTATTTTAACATACGTAGAATGTTAGGTCCTTTACAAGCTGTAGTATATATATATATATATATATATATATATATATATATATATATATATATATATATATATATATATATATATATATATATATCATTAATATGATCTGTCCATCTACCATTTGAGTTTAAAGTAAGCCCTAGATGTTTTGGGAGGTTACATTATCAAGAGGAATTCCATTAAGTTATAGCTTAGGAATATCAATATGTGGTTTTCTTGTGAATAACATTGATTTGGTTTTAGTTATACTAAATTCAACTCCCCAGCTAGTTGATCACTCATGTATAAATTTAGCGTTTCGGCTGTAGAAATATGGCCATTGACAATGCAATAAAGATAAGTGTCATCAGCAAATACTTTTATTTTATTACATTATTTACTATATCATTTATGAATATTAAGAAAAGATATGGCCCAAGTATAGATCCCTGTGGTACTCCAACATTAGGTGTAAGAGAAATGAAAGTGTAACAGAAGAGAAGATATGCCCTCAAAGAGGACTTCGTAAGAGAAGCTTGTTTTTTAGCTGTCATTTCGCCAAACTGATATATGACCTCCGTAATTGTTGTTAATTTACTAACAGGTTTACACCGAAAGCCGACCGCTACGCTACCATGCATATGTTGCGTAAGTAATATGCTGATACTGAAAATAACCTGACACGTTCTAGATCTGTGCCTTATGTTTACTTGCAGACGAAAACGTTGTCCAGTGGCAAAGTGCTCGCTTGGTATGCGGTCGGTTTGGGATCGATTCCAGTCAATTGAGCTATTTCTTGTTCCAGCCACTGTACCACGACCGGTATATCGAATGTCATGGTATGTGCTATCATGTCTGTGGGATGGTGCATATAAAAGATCCCTTGCTACTAATGGAAAAAATGTAGCGGGTTTCCTCTTTAAGGTTATATGTCAAAATCACCAAATGTTTGACATCCAATAGCCGAAGATTAATAAATCGATGTGCTTTAGTGGTGTCGTTATCATCAGATGATTTATACACATACAGTACCTCGGATTATCAAAATGTAATGCAAGTGCATATGAAAAAAGTGACGTAATAAGTATGTATATATCAAGGGTTGAAACCGTCTGTCATGACTGGTTCAGAGTCCGTTACGATGACCCATATCATCTTTATGCTAAAGGAAGTAGCGCGAAATACGATAGATAAATATTATTAATATCATGAGTTCGGGTCAAGAAAATTACTCAGATAGTTATTTTGATATAGACGACATTTTGACAACTCAAGAGAAACTCCCGTGTAAAGTAGAACTGCCAATTTATCGACTTGGTAACACATTTTCACTTTGTATTGATCACGATATTGTGGTCGAGTCAAAACAACGGACTAAGGTCGACAACAGTCACTTTTCGTACCCTTGTTTTGGCTGCGAACACAATAAATATAGCATATCTCACCATTACATTGATAATTTTCAAGTTTGTCGATGACAACTATTTCACATATTAACCACTAATACAAACACTACCGGAAGAAACCCGACAACACTCCCTTTCAATGGGAGCAGGTAACCCAACCTCAGGTTAACTCGCACTACGGTACACTCTTTAGTCTACTCATATGATTACCATTTTATTAATTAAATATACCAATATTGTAAGCAATAATATGCATTAAATATTGTTGAATATGCACACTAGTCAGTCCAAAATCCTTGCCTGATCATTCCTTTAAAGAAATTCGGGACAAATTCAAAAACGATAAGTGGTCGTAATAGCAGAGTAATATTAATAAATAAAATAACACCAAAGTTGTAGATGTCCATTTTTAATTTCGTCACAATTATTTACAGACAGTAAAGTTTTGGCCGAGTTGACCAGCATTCCTTTCAATAATGTTTGGTTAAATTAAAATATGTAGATTATGACGGGTTTCTTCCTAGTGTTTTTATTAATTATTATATATATGTCAAACATACTTATTGCTGGCTTACTAGAATATATATATATATATATATATATATATATATAAATATATATATATATATATATATGTATATATCATTATATAATAAAACAGTTTCCGATGGGTTCCCATGATCACAAGGTACAGAATCGAAAAATTTGCAATCCTATGGCCTGTAATAGCCGTCACATGTTTTTAACATTTTATAAATTAAATATACCAACATACTTGTTGTTTCTAAGCAGTAATCTGCATTAAATATCGTTGAATACATATCAGTCCAAAAGCCTTGCACAATCCCTTTAACATTCAGTTAAATCTTGGATAAAATATATACTGAACTATATCCATATATACAGGTATGTTCATGAAACGGACATCCTGGCAAATAAAAAAATATATAATTAGTTGGAAAAAGTGCACTTACCGGTATGTCACAGCCTTGTTATAGAAGATTAAAAAAGAAAGAAACTGCATGCTGTTATGGCCATGAATTTAGAATTATAGGGCCAAATTTACAAAGCCTGTTTATGTCTTACACCTGTAACTACATATATTTACAGGCTACCTAAATCCGACCCATAATGCCTATTGATACATTTTTCAGTATTAAAATTGACATAATTTTATTAAAATAAAATTTAATTCTAAAGATATTTCATGAACAGTTAGTACAAATAGAAATGAAGTCATAATATGAAACATTTTCTGGATACAACTAAAAAAAAAGTAATATACCAAAATAATAAATGTATGGCCAAGATCAAATATCTCAGTTTTACAATGATTATTACACTTATATTTTATTGGAATACATTAAAAACAGTAAATGAACAATGATTTTATGTTAAATTGTATTTTTTCACATTTTGTCGTGATGTTATAATTTACCAAGTGTGTATTGTCTGTAACCACACTTTGTTAGCAGGTACAATGTCAGGCAGGACATAGACCAGTGGTAAAGTGCTTTCCTGATGCACGGTTAGTCTATGATTGATACCCATCAGTGAACCAATTGGGCTATTACCTATTCTAGTCAGAGCACCATAACTGGTACATGTATATCAAAGGTTGTGGTATATGCTATCCCGTCTGTGGGATGGTGCATATAAAAGATCCCTTGCTACTAATGGAAAAAGTTCATGTCATGGACGGAGGAGCCGGCTTGGCCGGCTCTTGTGCCCACGACAGGCGTGTGCTACAACAGCTTGTTCTGAATGTGCACGTAAAACCCTATGACCTGACCTAATGGAAAAATGTAGCGGCAGGGTTGCTGGTATGGCACCATACCAACAATTTTTTGCAGATTTTTTTTTTTTTAAGTTAACCATTTGACAAAATTAATGACTCTTACCATTACTGTATGATTTTTGTTTTTATCCATAACCCTAAACCTAATCAATTTTCTTTCTGGGGGTGATCCCCCATATCCCCTGTCGACAGTGGTTGCATTCAGCACACACATTGCAAATATTTAATTCCATAGCGCAATACCCCCAAAATTTCTTTTTTCTGGTGCAAACCCTGAGTGGGTTTCCTATAAGAATTACCAAATGTTTGACATTTATTGGCAGGTGAAAAATAGTCCTACCTTTTTTTATCAGCAATATATTTGCTGATAAAAACTTTTGACTAGAATGCTTGGTACATTCTTTACACATGTATTCTACATCAGAAAAATATAAGTATTTAGTACCACAATTAAATTAGATTTTTGGACCCATATGGAATTAAATGATGCAATTTATTCTTTAAAAAAACCTCTGATGAGATTTGTTTGTTTTTCGTTATCAGGCTACTTGGATCCGAGCTGCGAGAGCGATGACCTGTTACCTGGCACCAAGCTCGATCTCCCGTACTGGATGGCACGAGGTTTGTGTAGTCGAAAACGACACATTGTCAGCGTCGACAGTCCCAAGCAGTATCGCACTGCATACCGCGAGATTCTCACAGCAGACGCAAATGTTGTAGATCTGCATAAACTGGGGCCATACTTCTATAGGTTCGGATCATGCCTTCTCAACTTTGAATATGCTGATGCAACAGATATTGCAAAATGTCTTCTCAAGGTTTGCAACTGTTAGAATTGTAATAATCTCAAGTCATGTATTATATAATTCAGATTTTAAAATTAATTAGTCATTCATACACACACACACACAAATCTTGCTACAGGGTTTAATTTGAATTAAACCTATACTGTATACAACTAAGAACTTTTACCATGTGCGAAAATTTAAAAACTAGTTTTCAAGACCAGGACCGGCCTCGGTGGTGCAGTGATTAAGCCATCGGACTACAGGCTGGTAGGTACAGGGTTCGCAGCCCAGTACCGGTTCCAACCCAGAGCGAGTTTTTAAGGGCTCAGTGGGTAGGTGTAAGGCCACTGCACTCTCTTCTCTCTCACTAACCACTAACCAACTAACAACTAACCCACTGTCCTGGACAGACAGCCCAGATAGCTGAGGTGTGTGCCCAGGACAGCGTGCTTGAACCTTAATTGGATATAAGCATGAAAATAAAGGGTTGTATGAATTCCCAAAGCGATCATTACACATGTATGTGTGTTTAACAACATAGTAGTACCAAATTTTCATGTCCTCAAAGGTGTCTTTATGGATGGGGGGCGGAACGTAGCTTAGTGGTAAAGCGTTCGCTTGATGCGTGGTCGGTCTAGGATCGATCCCCGTCGGTGGACCCAATGGGCTATTTTTCGTTCCAGCTAGTGCTCCACAACTGGTGTAACAAAGGCCGTGGTATGTACTATCCTGTCTGGGATGGTGCATATAAAAGATCCCTTGCTGCTAATTGAAAAGAATAGCCCATGAAGTGGCGACAGCGGGTTTCCTCTCTCAATATCTGTGTGGTTCTTAACCATATGCCTGACGCCATATAACCGTAAATAAAATGTGATGAGTGCATCGTTAAATAAAACATTTCCTTCTTCCTTCTTTATGGATGTTGTTAGTATACATGTATGATAACACATCCAACCCTGTTGTTAACAGTGTAATTTATTGCATGTCTGTCGTACTTGAGGAAATGTTTCAGGGCAACCCAAGAACAAAAGGGCACACAAATCAACTGCAAATGACATAATTTGTATACATTATTAACCGGCCTCAGTGGCGTCATGGTTAAGCCATCGGTCTACAGGTTGGTAGGTACTGGGTTTGGATCCCAGTCGAGGCATGGGATTTTTAATCCAGATACCGGCTCCAAACCCTGAGTGAGTGCTCCGCAAGGCTCAATGGGTCGGTGTAAACCACTTGCACCGACCAGTGATCCATAACTGGTTCAACAAAGGCCATGGTTTGTGCTATCCTGCCTGTGGGAAGTGCAAATAAAAGATCCCTTGCTGCTAATCAGAAAGAGTAGCCCATGTAGTGGTGACAGCGGGTTTCCTCTCAAAATCTGTGTGGTCTTTAACCATATGTCTGACGCCATATAACCGTAAAAACAAAATGTGTTGAGTGCATCGTTAAATAAAACATTTCTTTCTTTCTTTTTGTATACATTATCTACAGAAGTAGAGATATGTAGGAGAGTATTCTACATGTATCTTGTTAATAACAGTAGGCCTAAATAATTAGGATTAAAAACATAATAAAATACGTGTATTAACAACCTTTAAAGTGACAGAGCTTAGTTTTTAAACATTACAACTTAATTTTCACTATTAAAGCCATTTTTGATGATTTAAATTAGAAGTACTTAGATTTTATTATTTAGAATATTAATATTCGTATACCTGAAGTGGTTCTAGTCATCAATGTTTTTGCCATACCATAAAATGCATTCTTCATAATTCTTAAAACACACGTTCGTCTGAGAAGTAACAGTTATTGAGATAAGCTCTAGTTATTTTTAGACAGTATTTCTCCATTTAAACATCACAGACTTTAGCTTTTCACTGTTATTACCTTATTCAAATATGTTACAGGCTTGTAGATTAAATAAAATTTTCACATGCTAAACATAGGGTCTGCGCTTTTAAAATTCGTGAAATCCAATTAATGTCATTAGCAACACATATTTTATCATCTACCTGTCTGATTATCATCCTTCATTGGAAAGAATATTGGAGTTCATGTTTTGATATACGGTATGTATTTACCAAGGAATAAACTGCAACCACTGCCTGAAGGAAGTGACGTCACCTCCTGTGTTGTGTAAACTATTCTCCCCTTTGCACGGAGTAAACAAATGAAGTAATTTAATGCAAGGTTAGAGCGGGATGTAGCGCAGTGGTAAAGTGCTTTCTTTATGCTTGGCCGGTTTGGGATCGATCCTTGTCAGTGGGCCCATTGGGCTTTTTTTTTTTCCAGTCAGTGCACCATGAGTAGTATATCAAAGGTTGTGGTATGTGCTGTCCTTTCTGTGGGATGGTGCATATAAAAAATCACTTGCTACTAATGGAAAAATGTAGTGGGTTTCGTCTCTAAAACTATATGTCAATATTACCAAATGTTTGACATCCAACAGCTGATGATTAATAAATCAGTGTGCTCTAGTGGTGTCTTTAAACAAAACAAACTTTAGTTTAATGCTAGGTGCTTCACTTTGATCAGCCTGACTTGTAAATGCCCAGTTAATTTAATGAAGTACATGTATATACCATACATATTTCAATGTGTATTAACAGAAAAAAAAGGGGTTGAAACCCCGCTTGAGAAGTGATAAAGTTAAAACCCAGTAAATTCAAAGAGGCTGCCATTTTGATGATTCGACTATTACCAGTTTCATCTCATTTTGATATCCTGGATGTTACTGAGCTAAAACCTACTGATCATTTAAAATAATTTAAATTAGGTTTCCATGTTTGTACTTGGTTAATTCTACTTAAATTCTCTTCTATTTTTCCCCAGACTTTTCAGGCACGATTTCGAAGAATCATGGACTGTTCACAAAACGTTTTGAATGAAGACACATCTGTGGTGACAAGTAAACTTGATGAAATGGAAAGATCTCTGTTCTCGGACGGGCAGAAAGGACTGAACGACTTCAATAGGTGGGAGAAAAGAGAAACAGAAAAACTGTCAACATCACACATGGTCAGAAATCATCGGAAACGAAAACGGGCCGCTGTCGATACATGAAAATTAGAACATTTGACACAGACAGTAATTTTAATTGTGTGTGTATGTGTGTATATAATATATATATATATATTAATAAACCATGTATTGAAAAGTATCTTATTTTTCGTAAAAACATCCTTTTGAAATTGTATCATCACTCACTACTCGAGTTGGGTACTAGGGACCAATTTCATAAAACCTAATTCAAAATATGTATATATGTAAATCATTTTCTTTCGTTCTTAATGAGATCTGTCTTTAGTGATGGCGTGATCTTTTAATTGAAATTCATTCCAAAATATATAAAGTACCTCAAGTGTTAAATGCTGAACTGTAAACTTACGATGTTTTGTGAAATTGGCATTAGAATTGTTGATGCCAGGGTCGGAGTATTTTACATGTAAATGGTTAAACTGAATTGACAATCATTCTCTCTGCATAATGGAATATGGCTGTGATAAAGAGCTTTCGTCCAGTGTGCTGGGTGGGAGTATTTTACATGTAAATTGTGAAACTGAATTGAGAATCATTCTTTCTTCATAATGGAATATGGTTCAATGATAAAGAGCTTTCACATAATGGCAGGGTGTGACGTAGCCCAGTGGTAAAGCACTCGCTTGATGCACAGTCGGTTTGGGGTCGATCTCTGTTGATGAGCCCATTGGGCTATTTCTCGTTCCAGCCAGGGCACCACAACTGGTATATCAAATGCCATGGCATGTGCTATCCTGTCTGTGGGATGGTGTATATATACAAGATCCTTTGTTACTAATGGAGAAATTTAGCGGGTTTCCTCTCTAAGACTATATGTAAAAATTACCAAATGTTTGACATCTAATAGCCTGAGATCAATAAATCAATGAGGTCTAGTTGTGGTTAAAAAAAAAAAAAAATTCTTCTATTTTTGCACAATGGAATATGGCTGTGTGATAAAAGTTTTCATTGAGTGTGCCGGGGGGGGTGGGGGGGGGGGGGAGTATTTTACATATGGTGAGACTGAATTGAGAATCATTCTGCACAATGGAATATGGCTCGGTGATAAAGAGAGCTTTCATCGAGTGTCAGGAGTTGTAGGGTCAGTTAACCTCGGTCTCGATAGTTTTCTTCTTCCAACAAGGCGACCGGCCTCAGTGGTGTCGTGGTTAGGCCATTGGTCTACAGGCTGGTAGGTACATGGTTTGGATCCCAGTCGAGGCATGGGATTTTTAATCCAGATACAGACTCCAAACCCTGAGTGAGTGCTCCGCAAGGCTCAATGGGTAGGTGTAAACCACTTGCACCGACCAGTGATCCATAATTGGTTCAACAAAGGCCATGGTTTGTTCTATCCTGCCTGTGGATAAAAGATAAAAGATTCCTTGCTGCCTGTCATAAAAGAGTAGCCTATGTGGCGACAGCGGGTTTCCTCTAAAAATAAGTGTCAGAATGACCATATGTTTGACGTCCAATAGCTGATGATAAGATAAAAATCAATGTGCTCTAGTGGCGTTGTTAAATAAAACAAACTTTACTCTCTTTTTTTTTTACAACAAGGCAGTGGTATTTGCATTCCTGTTATTGGGAAAATAGATGTCAAACCTACTTCTTTGTGGTTTCTTTTTAGTAAGAGCAGGATTTAGCTCAGTCGGTTGAGCGCTCGCTTGAGGTGCTTGCGTCACAGGATCGAATTACCTCGGTGGATCCTTTTAAATGATTAGTTTTTTTCTCGTTCCAACCAGTGCACAACAACTTGTCAAAGGCTGTGGTATGTGCTTTTCTCTCTCTGGGAAAGTGCATATAAAAGATCCCTTGCTGCATTAGGAAAAATGTAGTGGGTTTCCTCTGATGACGTGTCAGAATTACCAGATATTTGACATCCAATAGCCGATGATTAATTAATCAAGGTCCTTTAGTGGTGTCGTTAAACAAAACACAACAACCAAATCCATCACCACCTATTCAAGATAATCGGCTGCAAGTAAGTAAACAACCAGAAGTGGGGGGGGGGGGGGGGGGGGGGGGGGGGATTTATAAAGCATGTTTATGACCTTTGTATGAACACAAGAAGGATTTTTGAAGTCGTCAGTTCCTTCGTTCTAGATTTGTACAGGGGCCTAATTTACTAAACAATCGCAATGTAGTGCTAAAAGAGGATGTTTTGTTGTCTAGCAGAGCCTAAGAGAGCTTTGTGAATTAGGACCCTGGCAGATTGTTGTTTCTTAATGCCAGGCTCACACTACCAACTTGGCCAATTTTCGACTGACGATTTCTACGTGAGCGCGCTTACAACTCGATTTTCGTCGTACACGACTTTCTACGATAAATAAGTTGTTGATCAGAGCACCGGCCTCGGTGGTGTCGTGATTAAGCCATCAGGCATACGGCCGATAGGTACAGGGTTCGCCAGCCCGGTATCGGCTCCCACCCAGAGCGAGTTTTAACGACTCCAAGGATAGGTGCAAGACCACTACACCTTCTCTTACTGACCACTAACAACTAAACCCCTGGCCTTGGCGGTGTCGTGGTTAAGCCATCAGGCATAAAGCTGGTAGGTATAGGGTTCGCCAGCCCGGTACCGGATCCAACCCAGAGCGAGTTTTAACGACTTAATGGATAGGGGTAAGACCACTACACCCTCTGTTTTGTTTCACTAACCCATTGTGCTGGACAGACAGCCCAGATAGCTGAGGTGTGTGTTTAATAATAATAATTTAAAAAAAGTGTGAATTAACCGAAAACATGTTCGGATGGTCTTAGTTTAAAAATAAAACAAAACAAATACAGTTCATATAATAATATATATTTACACAAGACACGTTCTGTGGCCGTTTCAATGTTTACATGTAGTTCTTTTGTTTCGTACTTGCAATGTTTATGCCTTCGATTCTTAATACTTGGACTATGTCCACTATACCAAAGTACACATGAATATCATTTTGAAGATTTCTACCCCGCCCCCTCCCCCCCCCCCAAAAAAAAAAATAATAATTGTTTTTTTAGTGTCACTTATGGATATTATTATTCTAATGAGGTGTACTGCATAATTATTGAAAATGAGTCGTGTATTTTAGAAACCACACAATTGGAAGGATTTGTGCATGTAATAGTAAATTTTCGAGATATCTGCACAAAAAAATAAGAGTGACGATCCGCCAGTTGTGTTCATAGTGTTTTTGATTAGGTGTTGGTATACCCAAGACATTGCAAACTGCGCGATGTGATTTATATATTTTCGTTTTTACAAATGGTTCGCCTTAAGTAATGTTTTTTCAAAGGTGCAAAGCCAATTTTCAGAATATATATTAACAAAGGAAACATCTTTCTTTCTCTATACAATTTTCTTCTTAGTATTATTAAATGTGTGGGGATTTTTGTTGTGTTTAAAACCCAATTGTGTTAAAGTTTATTTTACTATTGGAATCCATGTTTATGGTTTAAACAAAAGATGATATATTCGTATATAAAATCTTAATAAAACTGAAATACTTTTCATTGCAGTTTGATTTTAAGATGGCATATAGGTGTATAGGTTTACAGTATAGTAGTATACAGAGGCTGAGTACGAACCTCTATTTAGTATGCTACTGCTGTATTTTGGGTTGTCCATTCATTGAGCACGTGTCCCAATAAAACCACGGACACTCGAAAACGTATATGTATATGCATTTATATATTTAATTTTTGGATTCGTCTGCTTCCTTAGAATAGCAAACAGCTTCTCTCGTGTTACCTTCAACGACTGACATTCACTGTATACATGATTTAATAGCCAGTGTTTCCAATAAACCTCGTTGTGGTTACATCTGCATTCATGTTCTTGTTTCCTGTGTTGAAATAAATACGTGATGAAACTCGGTTAACCGAAAATAATGATCACTTAAGCATCTGCAAGAACCGACACTATGTTTGAATGCAATACCTTGATCACTGCTAATCAGTATTTAATACTGGTTTCCACTACATATATGCATTATACGTATGTTTTAATAAGGGGCAAAGGTCGCTGTGGGTTATCAGCACAGAGGTTTCATAGCGATCATGTACTCGATGCAAGTCAGTGGCAGCTGGACGACCTTGAGAATGGCTTCGCAGACTTCCTTCAGTGGTTCTATGCAAGCGGTGAAAGGCAGGAGGAGCACGTACAACCACGCGATGAAGAAACCAAGCGGCCACGCCAAGAACCAAAAGATGAGAAACCACAGGATGCCCCACAGTAATCCAGGGCAGAGTCCGCCACGACCTTGACCTTCGCCGGATCCCATCTTATTCACTTACTGAAAAGAAAAAGAAAATTACTATTGTATGGTAAGCGCATTTAGATCCGTGTCGCCGATTTGAGAACAGTTTTGGTATATCGTATTAATGCAAGAGTGACAAGACAAATCTCAACTAATACGTCACCATTGGGCTATTTCTCGATCCAACCAGTGCACCACGACTGGTATATCAAAGGCCGTGGTATGTGCTGTCCTGTCTGTGGGAAAGTGCATATAAAAGATCCCTTGCTGCATTAGGAAAAATGTAGCGGGTTTCCTTTGATGACTACGTGTCAGAATTACCAAATGTTTGACCTTCAATAGCCGATGATTAATTGCTCTAGTGGTGTCGTTAAACAAAACAAATTTCTTCTAATACGTCATGTAAATACCCATTACTATATGGATATATGTCACGTTCAGTGAAAATGTTAGGCCCGTAGGTAAAATATTGTTAAAATACGACACCAAAAGCTAAGTGCCCGCCCCCCAAAGAACACAAAACAATGGTATTGTCTAAAAAGTATAGGGACTGTAATTTTAACTAATTACTATATGGATTTTTGCTACATTTAATGAAAATTATAAGCCCAGATTCAAAATTATAAGTAAAAAACAAAATGCGACGCCAAAAACTAAGAGAAATTTCATCTAGTTTTGTTTACTTGAAAAGGTGGTCAGTGTGTCCATCGTCTTGTTCGTAGACTGCCCTCAAAGGTTTTTATTGTGCGGAAATTGATTTTCTGATTTCTTCCCATTTTTATTTTGTCATTTATTCTCCGTGAATACTGCTGTGTCGTAAACAAAATTAAGGTAGATAAAATTTCACTTAGCTTTTGGCGTTGCATTTTAACAATATTTGACCTATGGACCTACAATTTTCACCGAATGTGGCAAATATCTATGTAGTAATGAGTGTGAGATATTAAAATTTGTCCTCATACTTGTTAGCCAATATAATATACACATAAAATCACATAGGTCACATATACACACACTGATTAGTGATGCAGGCTAGAAGTGCGTGCTATTTTGTCAGTGCAGTATACGAGCTTGTGTGTCGTACTGACTTTAAAACGAGTGTCAGGAGTTTTGTATTGCCCGAGCTAGAGCGAGGGTAACACATGAATCCTGACACGAGACTGAAAATAAAAGAAAATATAATTGTGTAAGTTCTGACAGACAGCACAAAAAGACATAAAAGTAGTACATTTGTGGTTCTTGGGAGTTTATTTTGGGAATGTGTCCTCAATCGTTTTTATTGGGTCGGATACTGGGGCAACCCTCTCGTATCATGTCATGATTTGATCACGTGGTCACGTGATCGAAATTATAATGACTGAGGTCACATTGCATTGCCAGCTCTGTTTGATCATAAATAAAACTATTAAAGACATTAAAGATTTCAAATGGATAAAAGTATTGCAAATGTTCACGGAATGTTGGATGGTGTAATAGCATGCAATAAAAATGGCCGACGTTCATATTATCACTGTAGCTGATGGATATATACTTACTGGTACGTTCATTCACGTGGTTATCGTCTGCTAGCCTGTTGGGTTTCCGGAAGAAAGAATGCTCAACCTGTCGCGTATGTTCAAAATAGGCCTACTTTGGGGAAATCTATATACTATTCAGTTTAAGCGAGTATGGTAATTAATTGAAGTCCGAACCAAAATGTTAACAACTACGAAAAATTGCTCTCCTGCCTTTATTTTTCGTTAGATTTTACTCACATTTTGTCCAGACAGAAATCTAGGAAAAACCATTGCAATGACAAAGATTCCACATACTAGATGATAACCATGTCACCAATATTGACTTCGTTGAGATCACATAGGGCAAAAAGCATGTAATTTTGTGCCGGCTGCCATTTTGACTTTTTATGGAATATTTTCCAAGAGGGGTGAAAGGATGATTTAATCTAGCAACGTCATAACATGTTATGATATAAAAGCAAACGTGATGACGTCATATTAATTTTTAAAATTAGTTTTTGTTTCTTTTAATATACCACTAAAGATCACTGATTTTATATTAATTATGTCACATACTTTGGAGGCTTTCACCCCTCTTGAAGAGTTATTCCATAAAAAAGCAAAATGGCAGACGGCAGAAAACTGCATGTATTTTGCCCTATGCAATCTCAGCAATGTGTCACTGTAATGGGGGTTTTTACAACTTGTGTGTGGACAAATTTTGGGGGAAATGTAACGGTAATTAAAGGTAGGAGAGTAATTTGTTGTAGTTGTTAACAATTTGGTTCGGACTTTAAATACACTGGTCGAAAACTGATACTGGTTGAATACTGGGGTCACTGCCCTATCTATATAATGCATGTTCGCAATGGTGTATGTTGTTAGTGCCAACGAGAACCTGTTTTAATGGAAATCTTCATTTGAAGTTGGGCAATTTAACATGGGTTTCAATAGCAGATGATATCTGTGTAATGAAACCTAACGTTCGGTTTATTCGTGGCGAACAATCCGTTTCCTAACGCTAACGACAAAACGTTTCGCAAACGCCCGTGTTAAGAAACGTGGGACTGATATGTTGTTGCTTATATAGCCTAACTATTAATTCACCCTGAAAGATAAACAAACAACAATACACAGTATAAAACGTTCCCCCATCCCCCCCCCCCCCCTTGATACAATACATAAAACGCTTACATGTTAATATCGTTTCCAACAAACAGTTGTCCGACCTTTGACTGAAAGTTTATATGACGTCATTTTAAATGACGTACTACGTCATGCCTCGCGTATTGCAGACGTGGGTCATATTTAGACCTCACTGTTTAAAAAAACATTCTCTGCCTCCCTATCTTTCTCATGAGACTAGTTCAAGAAGTTTAGCTCTCCATTAGCCTATCAATTTAAGGGGGGGGGGGGGTATAATAAAATAATCTATAGGTCTCACTACACAGATGTCATCTGCCATTGCAGGGGCGTAGCGTGATCTGGACCCGGGGGGGGGGGGGGGGGGTCGAATATGAACCAAGTGGACCCTTTTTCTATTTTGTTTTTGCACCACCAGAAACTCCATATGTATAAACCTGTATGTTTTAGTTCTGAAAGCGGACCATTTGCTTACGCCCCTGCATTGAAACCCATGTTAAATTGCCCAACTTCAAATGAAGATTGCCAATAGAACGGGTTCTCGTTGGAACTAACAACATACACCATTGCGAACAAACATTATATAAACATTTATTATATACATAGCAATGAAATATATAGATCTACGGAAACCATAAAAGTCATATCAGGTGAAAAGTCATATTTTCACTGTATTTTAGCTACAGTGAAAATATAGAAGTATTTACTTTTTTGTAAAAGTGCATGATTAAATTATCTCCCCTTGTCTCGGATCTTCGTATTTAAATTTGATGATTACCAATGTATCTGATCGTATTTGAAAAGTAAAAAACGTAATTTAAACAACTGTACCTATAAAAAGGGGATACGAAGTGCAATTACGATAAGATATATATAAAACAAATTGAATACTAAGCAAAATAATGATGACGGCGTTCGACTCGTTTTGTTTTTGTGGGAGTTTTTAGAGGATCGCTTTGTCAGGTATGTTTCACAGCAGTATTGTTAAATAAATGTTAATAAAGATAAATTTTAATCAAATTTCTTTTTAAAAGTCTATGGTAAAGTAAATTTTCTGGCAAAGTTCCATAGGAAGAAATATATCATGACGTTACGTGTTTTCGATAGGATAAGTGAAAGATACTACCAAAGAGCGAAAGATATTGTCAAAAATTAGGAAATATGTATATAATAAATAGACCATTTCATGGTGTTTTTCCGAATACGATTTTTATGATGTGTGAAAACCATATTTTCACTCATTGCTTCGCAATTCGTGAAAATATGGTTTTTACACATCACTCGTTGACAAAAAAATCGTATTCGAAAAAACCCATGAAATAGCCTCTATTTATTTTCACTCCAACATTTCCGTCTCAGTTTTTTGCTATATAACCACATCTGGCTGTAGTAGGCCTACCGGTCCGAACAGGTGGTTCATTAACCGATTCACTCCGGCTGTCTCTTGCGCTATACACCCATGTCACAAAAGGTCAGTGCACAATATTACAAAACAACATGGGCAAAATACAGCCAGAAGTTTTTAATAGCAACTGTCATTTTTGCTGAAAATTGGAGTTCCATTTTTAGGGGTACCCCGCATTAGTTTCAACCTCTGGTATATATACTGCATAACAACTGTATAACAAATAAAGGTGTATTTATTTAATGTCAATGGATAATAGTATTTGTACAAATAATCAATGTCACATATTACTACCAATCACACGCATAGCTAATTTTACTCCGTAAAGAGTTCACGGTGCACCTCGAACTTTGACACAGAACTCTCTTCTTTGGTACCATGCATCATAGCCCCTTAAAACACATGGCTAATAGGGGGGACTGCCAGGTTGGTCCTATATCAAATTTTACTCTACACATGATGGCTTAACTGCATGCAAAGTGGTATGTTAGTATCACATTTTGCACTATTATACCATAACTATATTACACTATAAATATGTTAATGATGTTAGATGCAATAAAAGAAATTTTGATGGCTAGTCATGGCCGTGGCTAGGATTTTTTTTTTCTTCTTCTTTTTTTTTTTTTGGGGGGGGGGGGGGGGGGGCAACTGAGTAGTTAATAGTCTAAAACTCCTTAATAAGTTAAGAAGAGAATTTTCTTTAAGTTTCTATAATGCTTTCCGGATTTTTTTACCCCCCCCCCCCCCCCCCCCCCCGCTAGCTACGGCCCTGCTAGTACACTGAAGAATAGTTCCTATTTAATTTCAAAGCATTTTTATCAAATGTTTCCAAATTTGGTGGTCGAATTGAGTGGAATCCAGATTCTTTTTCTGAGTCGAGTTTTAGACATAATAGCCGTCTGATTATAATTTTGCGAAGGCCTGGAATCGAGAAGTGTTCACACTGCAAACTTTGGTCCGTGCCAATTTAGACCAGGCACGAATCTGTCCCGGGCTACAAATACTAGTGTGAACGCGTCTTATATTATTGCAATGCTTCGCCACATTACCCATACAATAAAACCGGTCTACTTACCTTGACCCTTATCAAAATAGTTCCAATTTCCATATTGAGCATATAATATGGCTATTTACATATCGGTATGTTTTTTTTTTTTCATAATTTGAGACAAAGTATTAAGTTTAAATTTTAAGATGAAAGAAACAAAACGTACCATTCGTCAAATATATCATAGCAAAATATTACCGTTGGATCTGTTTTATTTGTTGTTTATAAAGACAAAACAAAGGTGAGAAAAATTACTTTCGTCGACCTTAAGTTAAGGGAACAATTATTATTAATCACCTTGTATTCTTCATGGATAAAACAGACAACTCGGTGTAAATACATTCAATAACAGTTTATTCAGTTAACGAGTGTATAAATGTATAAGAGTATAAATGTATAAGAGTATAAATGTATAAATATATACTGATGGAAAGAAATACGGAAAGATTGTTTCACTAGTAGCGTCGTAATGCCTGTGTAAAACGCAGATATGTAATGTGGATTGAATGTCAACAATGCGAGATTTTGACTATTAATATCAAGGCTGACTTCACAACACCATAGATGATGACTTTGGTTGCAGTCCCCTTTTGCTGTTAGTGTTGGTTTAATCTCCTATTTCTTTCCATCAGTATATTACAACAAAAGTAAATAAATAAAAAAACCAAAACTGACAATATAAAATCAAATGTATACATTAATGGCGAGGAGTATAAACCTGGCTTTAGCACCGTTAATGTAGCTAGATTATAAGAATGTACAGAGTGACAGACATTACTCCATCAGTTCATTCATATATTAGACGTGATATTTCCAAATGTACAGAATTACAAATTCATATATTAGACGTGATATTTCCAAATGTACAGAATTACAAATTCATATATTAGACGTGATATTTCCAAATGTTATCTGCAAAGTCGCCGCCCGGACGAATCAAATTACAGCTTGAAAGACATGACCATTTCCTTGTTCCTTTAATTGGTGTTATTTTTGTTGTTTGCGGTGGGGTTTTTTCTTTTCTTTCTTTTCTTTTTTTCTTTCTTTCCTTGACCTTCATTCTTCTTCAGTTTAATTTTTGAAATGTTTTGATCTTATTTTAAAAGTTATGTACAAATTGGCTTACAGGTGATCATGTTCTCCATGCAAGTCAGCGGAAGTTGGACCATTGTGAAAATGGCGTCATTCGTTTCTCTAAGCGTGTCGATGCAGACAGTGAACGGAAGTATGATGACGTAAATCCACGCAATACAGAAAGAGATAGGCCATGCGAAGAAGATGAATATGAGAAACCAGAGGATCGCCCACACTACTGGACGGGGTTCGACGACTACTTCGATAATTTCGGTACCACTCTCGTTCCCAGAAGCCTCGCCACTACCCATACTGCACTGTAATTAGTCGCACTGAAAAAGGAACAGACACACAGTTTAAGGGACATTCACACTGTGCGACTTGGAAGTACTGACTAGTGGCAGACGATAATTTATAGCATTCTTTTTTGCTAGTACACCAAGTAAGCGACTGAGATGAAAGTTAAAAGTTTGTTTTGTTTAACAACACCAGTAGAGCACATTGATTTATTAATCATCGGTTATTGGGTGTCAAACATTTGGCGATATTGATATATAGTCCTAGAGAGGAAACCCTCTGCATTTGTTTCATTAGTAGCAAGGGATGTTTTATATGCATCACCCCATAGACAGTATAGCAGATACCACTGCCTTTGATGTACCAGTCGTAGTGCACTGGCTGGAGCGAGAAATAACACAATGGGCCCACTGACGGAGATCGATCCCAGACCGACCGCGCATCAAGCGATCGTTTTACTACTGAGCTAGGTCCCGCCCCCGACTGAGATGAGTACGATTTATCAGTATACAAGTCCCTGTCTTGGAATGGGTCACTGGCGAAGTCAGAGGCTAAGTCCGAGGTGCGCGTGCCTGAACCTTATTTGGATATGGGCACGTAAATAGAGTACCCAGCCCAGTATTCAAGTCATTACTACAAGTCACATAATTAGAACGCTTCTAACTAGAAAAGTTAGAAGCTACCATATCAAACATACTTGTAACATAAACCATTTTGAATTGATATTCCTTTTGTCTGCCATGAACAGTTAACAGTGCATTACAATGTAAACACTTGGGCCCGGTTTAATGGAGCGGTTATAACGGTACTTTCGACACCACTAGCTATGACAACATAAATTGCAATATTTGCGACCAATGAATTGTTTACGTCGGAAACCGAGCACAGTATATATATATATATATATATATATATATATATATATATATATATATATATATATATATATATATATATATATGTATGTATATGTATGTATATGTGTGTGTGTGTGTGTGTGTGTGTGTGTGTGTGTATATATATATATATATATATATATATATATATATATATATATATTCATTTTTTTACGTTGGAGAATCCGAGGAATCCCTACGTTAACGTGTGTGTCCTTCGGCCTCATGTCATTAGGTCACTCCAGCATAGCAACAAAGGATATATTATATGCACTTTCTCAGATAGGACAGTACTTACCACGGCATTTGATATACCAGTCGTGGAGCACTGGTTGTCACGGGGGGGGGGGGCATCCTAGGCACATTGGCATAGCCAGATGGTGTGTGTGTGTGGAGGGGGGGGGGACATCAATAATATCGTCTTTCCTACCACGGCATTTGATATACCAGTCGTGGAGCACTGGTTGTCACGGGCAAAACATCCCAGGCACACTGGCATAGCTAGATGGTGGAGGGGGACATCAGTCAAATCGTTGTTTCGTTCCGTCTCATATACTGGCCTCTTTTACAAACTTAACAATAATTTACTAGGGTGGGGTTTTCAGCGACTCACGCCACCACTGTAGAGGGTGTCCACATTAGAGAGGCGCCTCCACATTTTTATGTTTTGAGCGACAGAAAAATATAAAAGGTGGATGGAGTGGGGGGGGGGGGGGGGGGAGAAGAGAAGTTGATTGGGGTGGGGCTACGGTCCTCCATCTGACTACGCCAGCGGCAGTCATCTTAATAGAAACAAATAGTAGCTACGTCAGTGCTTAGACGACGATGGAAACTAATAAGCGAAACTGTGTATCGAATGTGCAGGGAAATCCTGGGGTTACCTGTCTTAGCTAAATATATAGTCTGGCTTGTGGTATCGTGGCGGTTGTCATAACTTTGTTATGTGCGCACAACTGTAACCATGCAATGGATAGGACAGCTTTTTGCGGTCACAGTTTATAACCATGCTCATTAAACTGGGCCCTTAAAATTAATTTAATCACTGCCTGGTTTTGATGATATGATTTATAACACCTCATCTGATCCCGTTCATCTAAACTCATTATGTGGTATACACAATAAAGACCTGAACACGAATAAGCTACAAACTAATTTCACTAGTCTCAAGAACTAAAACTAAACATGGAATAAAGACTACCTGATCGTCATCCAAAGGCAAACACAGACTTGCTATATAAGACAAATGTATGACGTCATACATGATGACCGTCGTCATGGAGAGGCAGGTCCGAGGGTAGATATTCCCGGAGTTGTGTCTTCTTTACCGGTAGGTGGCGATGCGCAAGTTGAGGTTCGGTTGGTTAAAAACTACGGCATTCACAAAATGTTCAAATGTTTGGTACTGAAATATATTTTAATGTTACCTATATTATAACAACATAAAAATACATAGGTCAAGGCATGTTGTCACAATGTGTGTGTGTGTGTGTGTGTGTGTGTGTGTGTGTGTGTGTGTGTGTGTGTGTGTGTGTGTGTGTGTGTGTGTGCAGTCCTCGCCACCAGCAAAATCAAGGCGAGCTGAAGATGACTCTCCTGAAATTGTTCTAGGCGAGCAATCATATGATGTGTCAAATAAAATGCATTAAATATTGTAGTGAGAGGCGATCAGTTTGCCACTCTCCTATAACCTTCCAGGCGAGTGTGGAGGAGAGCGGGAGTGATCACTCGCCTTTCCTGGCGAAGACTCTCTCTCTCTCTCTCTCTCTCTCTCTCTCTCTCTCTCTCTCTCTCTCTCTCTCTCTCTCTCTCTCTCTCTCTCTCTCTCTCTCAAGCTTAACGAATTACTTCATGTTCCTAATAAGCAGTTTTCAAAGATGGATCATACAACAAGCAAACTGTTTTCACACAGGTGAGCTAACTGTACACTGCCATCTTAATTATTATACTTTGAGACTGTCCCTTTAACATCGGGAAATGATTCAGAGGTTCTAGAATTATTATTTCTAATTCACTTGCCATGGGGCCAGTGGATTTGAAAATTCACTGGCCATGGTGACAAAATTCACTTGCCCAGTTTTAACTCTTGATAAAACAAAAATACCAGTAAATTAAAATAATTAAACAGAATTCTAAACATACTAAACAATTATGTTGCAGCAGTATATATATATATATATATATATATATATATATATATATATATATATATATATATATATATATATATATACACGCGTGTGTGTGCGAGCATGCGGCGTGTGCGTGTATGTGCATGTGAGTATGTGATGCTTACCAGACCTGTTCACTGCACAGACACGGATGAATGCTTGCTACAACTAATAATTATGCACTGGCATGTAACAACAGTAAGTGGTATCCATAGTCACTATTACTATGTACCAAGTGTATTTGTTTACACTAGATATGGACACCTCTCGATATATCACATTTATGACTTGGAGAACAATAAACTATTCTTGTTTCGATAAAGAAAGAAAGAAAGAATGTTTTATTTAACGACGCACTCAACACATTTTATTTACGGTTATATGGCGTCAGACATATGGTTAAGGACCACACAGATTTTGAGAGGAAACCCGCTGTCGCCACTACATGGTCTACTCTTTTCGATTAGCAGCAAAGGATCTTTTATTTGCGCTTCCCACAGGCAGGATAGCACAAACCATGGCCTTTGTTGAACCAGTTATGGATTACTGGTCGGTGCAAGTGGTTTACACCTACCCATTTAGCCTTGCGGAGCACTCACTCAGGGTTTGGAGTCGGTATCTAGATTAAAAATCCCATGCCTCGACTGGGATCCGAACCCAGTACCTACCAGCCTGTAGACCGATGGCCTAACCACGACGCCACCGAGGCCGGTGTTTCGATAAACAAACACGTTAAAACAGCAACGCGTGGCATACAACATGGTTTTTTTCTCGGCTAAAAGAAGCACTTGGAACAATATCCGCTAGCAGGGATGTAAGCGCCATTTTGTGTCTACATCAAGTATTCTTTACGTCTCGCTTGACATGATCTTGAATTGTTTTTAACTGCTCTCACCCCATCTCCCACCCCACCCCCATAAACGTATATATACATAATGATTTTACTAATAATTGTGAATGCAAAATTGGTTTATCAAAGGCTGTGGTATGTGCTATCCTGTGTGGGATGGTGGGTATAAACGATCCCTTGCTAATGAAAAAATGTTGCGGTGTTCCGCTTTGAGATTATATGTAAAATTACCAAATGTTTGACATCGAATAGCCGATGATTATTAAATCAATGTGCTCCAGCGGTGTCGTTAAACAAAACATTTTTTTTTTCATTAATTGTCAACGGAATTCAGCGAACTATGCAATTTAGGAGGCCAGTCCTAAGTTCAGTCAGCGAACGTTTTGCTAACGTTCGCGAAATATTTGATTGGTTCCCGACGTGACCATTTGGTTTAACGTGAAGCGCACAACCCAGTCTAGCGGGCGTTTTCCCGCTCAGTCTGGCTGGACGCAAACTAGGAATGCGTTCTGCTGTCAAACTTTTGAATCGTAGATATTAAAAAAAAATTAGCATTAAAATCAGCTTTCTGTCACGTTAAAACTGAAGTGCACAAAAGTCCCCAGCTTTCAAACAATCGTTATATATAGGTCATTATAATAATAAACATGCATGCAGCTGTATTAAAAAAAGAAAGAAAGAAATGTTTTATTTAACGACGCACTCAACACATTTTATTTACGGTTATATGGCGTCAGACATATGGTTAAGGACCACACAGATTTTGAGAGAGGAAACCCGCTGTCGCCACTACATGGGCTACTCTTCCGATTAGCAGCAAGGGATCTTTTATTTGCGCTTCCCACAGGCAGGATAGCACAAACCATGGCCTTTTATGGATCACTGGTCGGTGCAAGTGGTTTACACCTACCCATTGAGCCTTGCGGAGCACTCACTCAGGGTTTGGAGTCGGTATCTGGATTTAAAATCCCATGCCTCGACTGGGATCCGAACTCAGTACCTGCCAGCCTGTAGACCGATGGCCTAACCACTACGCCACCGAGGCCGGTACCAGCAGCTGTATTAAGATACGAATGTCAAAGCAAGCTGTTGCATAAATATAAATAATACGTACTAGAACTAGTTTTGTTTATTACCCACGTGGTTTACAATAACAGGTCACATAGCTATCGTTTTATTTCATGCTGTCGTTATGGCATGGGTCATAACAGTATTGTTTACACAACAGCATCAGGCGCGGATCCAGGATTTTTAAATGGGGGGGGGCCGAAGCGCCCGAGATTCCTATGGTGGTCCGGGGGCATGCTCCCCCGCGAAATTTTGAAATTTAAGTGGCCTGAAACGCGATTTCCTCGCATCTGAGTAACAAAATAGCTATATTAACGTATGTTTTTGGTATTGTCATACTGTTTTTGTTATCTTCAAAATTGGGAAATAAGTGCATTTTTGTGTAATTCCACTCTAGTGTATGCTATAGTTAAAAAAAAATTATAACTTGACCCCCAAAATAGGGGGGGGGGGGGGCCGGGCCCCTTGGGCCCCCACTAAATCCGCGCCTGAACATCGACGGTATATCTATGACATTGTAGCGGTCGAGCGGTATAAATCTTGCACACTATAAACAAGTGCAATAAATAACATGGCAAAATAACTGGTATGTGGTTCTGTCTATTACTATAGTAAGATTAAATGAGTTGGTATTAAAATATACGTCTCAAAGGACGAGTATTTGGTTATCCTAAGGATGATAAGACTCACATGATTATTTGCGCTTAGGAAAATGTCATACTCTGATGTTACAGCATGTGTGTATGTGTGTGTGTGTGTGTGTGAGAGAGAGAGAGAGAGAGAGAGAGAGAGAGAGAGAGAGAGAGAGAGAGAGAGAGAGAGAGAGAGAGAGAGAGAGAGAGAGAGAGACACAGACAGACAGACAGAGAGAGATCATTCATGTTAAAGGACATCAACATTGCAATGGTTCCAAAGTTTTGATACATTCCGACCTATTCAAGAGTGAGACGGATGCCCTCTTCCCATATTGGCAAAAAAATGTATCCTTCCACACTAATGTTAATATACCATTGAATCTTATTGGTGACACACCATACCCGTTTAGCATTCTGAGTCATCCGCTTGTGAACTTCCACCAAAAGCTAGGATCTCTTCCCTTTATTAAAGGTTGATGCAAAACACTGACTACAATCTATTAATCACACGAATTAAAGAAGAAAAAAAGCATTGTGCTGGACAGACAGCCCAGATAGCCGAGGTGTGTGTTTAATAATAATAATAAAAAAAAAAGTCTGAATTAACCGAAAACATGTTAATTGGCTAGAAACTTCGGATGGTCTTAGTTTAAAAAATAAAACAAAACAAATACAGTTCATATAATAATATATATTTACACAAGACACGTTCTGTGGCCGTTTCAATGTTTACATGTAGTTCTTTTGTTTCGTACTTGCAATGTTTATGACTTCGATTCTTAATACTTGGACTATGTCCACTATACCAAAGTACATATGAACATCATTTCGAAGATTTCTACACAAAAACATAATTTAAAAAATTGTTCTTCTAGTGACACTTATGGATATTATTATCCTAATGAGGTGTACTGCATAATTATTGAAAATGAGTCGTGTAGTTTAGAAACCGGAGAAAATCCATCGTCGCCAGTGGTGAGTGGACCCACACAATTGGAAGGATTTGCGTATGTAATAGTAAATGTTCGAGATATCTGCACAAAAAATAAAGAGTGACGATCCGCCAGTTGTGTTCATAATGTTTTTGATTAGGTGTTGGTATACCCAAGACATTGCAAAATACGCCATGTGATTTATATATTTTTGTTTTTACAAATGGTTCGCCTTAAGTAATGGTTTTTCAAAGGTGCAAAGCCAATTTTCTGAATTTATATTAACAAAGTAAACATTTTTCTTTCTCTATAAAATTTGTTTCTTAGTTTTTTTTAAACCCACTTTTGTTAGTTTATTTTACTTTTGGAATGCATGTTTATGGTTTAAACAAAAGATAATATATTCGTATATAAAATCCTAATAAAACTGAAATACTTTTCTTTGCAGTTTGTTTTTAAGATGGCATATAGGTGTACAGGTTTACAGTATAGTAGTATACAGAGGCGGAGTACGAACCTCTATTTAGTATGCTACTGCTGTATTTTGGGTTGTCCATTCATTGAGCACGTGTCCCAATAAAACCACGGACACTCGAAAGCGTATATGTATATGCATTTATATATTTAATTTTTGGATTCGTCTGCTTCCTTGGAATAGCAAACAGCTTCTCTCGTGTTACCTTCAACGACTGACATTCACTGTATACATGATTTAATAGCCAGTGTTTCCAATAAACCTCGTTGTGGTTACATCTGCATTCATGTTCTTGTTTCCTGTGTTGAAATAAATACGTGATGAAACTCGGTTAACCGAAAATAATCAGCACTTAAGCATCTGCAAGAACCGACACTATGTTTGAATGCAATACCTTGATCGCTGCTAATCAGTATTTAATACTGGTTTCCACTACATATATGCATTATACGTATGTTTTAATAAGGGGCAGTAAACTACTTCACAGTTTGATTAAATCGTCATAAACTGATAGGGTTTTGTTCAAAAATGGTCTCTCAGTGGGTCGCTTCCTTTGTAATATACTTAACTAGTATTTCTTTTTTAAAAAGTATCATTTTGTCCTGTTTGTTTTCCAGTACTGTTGATCAAAAGTCTACTTGTAGAAACTTCCTGTTTCACGGTGTAATGAAATACTCTATACCGATGAGTTCAAAGCTGAATATCCTATATCGTTTAGTTGTCTGTGGGTAACGAGTAAAAAGCTAAGTACTAAAGGTCGCTGTGGGTTATCCGCACAGAGGTTTCATGGCGATCATGTTCTCGATGCACGTCAGTGGCAGCTGGACGACCTTGAGAATGGCTTCACAGACGCCCTTCAGTGGTTCTATGCATGCGGAGAAAGGCAGGAGGAACACGTACAACCACGCGATGAAGAAACCAATCGGCCACGCCAAGAACCAAAAGATGAGAAACCACAGGATGCCCCACAGTATCCCAGGGCAGAGTCCGCCACGACCTTGACCTTCGCCGGATCCCATCTTGTTCACTTACTGAAAAGAAAAAGAAAATTACTATTGTATGGTAAGCGCAATGTACTGCATGTATCTTTTTAACAGCTCAGCATTTAGATCCGTGTCGCCGATTTGAGAACAGTTTTGGTATAGCGTACTAATGCAAGAGTGACAAGACAAATCTCAACTAATACGTCACCATTGGGCTATTTCTCGATCCAGCCAGTGCACCACGACTGGTATATCAAAGGCCGTGGTATGTGCTGTCCTGTATGTGGGAAAGTGCACATAAAAGATCCCTTGCTGCATTAGGAAAAATGTAGCGGGTTTCCTTTGATGACTACGTGTTAGGGAAATGTCATACTCTGATGTTACAGTATGTGAGTATGTGTGTATGTGAGAGAGAGAGAGAGAGAGAGAGAGAGAGAGAGAGAGAGAGAGAGAGAGAGAGAGAGACAGACAGACAGACAGACAGACAGACAGAGATCATTCATGTCAAATCAACATTGCAATGGTTCCAAAGTTTTGATACATTCCGACCTATTCAAGGGTGAGAAGGATGCCCTCTTCCCATATTGGCAAAACAAAGTATCCTTCCACACTAATGTTAATATACCATTGAATCTTATTGGTGACACACCATACCCGTTTAGCATTCTAAGTCATCCGCTTGTGAAATTCCACCAAAACCTAGGATCTCTTCCCTTTATTAAAGGTTGATGCAAAACACTGACTACAATCTATTAATCACACGAATTAAAGAAAAAAAGATGCAATATTTGACAAGTAAATGGCATTAGTTTAGTAAACTGAAGACCCATCGGCAGACACGCGCACACACGTGTGGTCCATGATTGTATGTGTTTCTGTTAACGTTTGTTTTGTTTAACGACACCACTAAAGCACATTGATTAATTAATAATCGGCTATTGGATGTCAAACATTTGGTAATCACAGCAAACGCGCTACATTGTTCCATTATCAACAAGGGATCTTTTATATGCACCTTTCCACAGACAGGATAGCACACACCACTGCCTTTCACCAGTTGTGGTGCACTGATTCTCACGAGAATAAACATACAAACAATCAACTGAAAGGATCTACCAAGGTGATTCGATTCTGAGACGCAAGCACCTCAGGTGAGCAGTGTTACTGTTATAACCTAGACACGTAGACTTGCTCTCTCGTTAACATATACCAGAAACATGTGCATGCTTCACTACCGCCTATCTCGCTCTTCTCTTTCCATTTCTTCTTTTTTATAAGTTCTTTAGTTTCATTTCAACTTCAATCTGTTTTTCAAACTCACATTTCCTCATTAACAGATGCAATGTAACCTTCAGATTCTCAAGTGAGTTGTAATATACTCATATTTGCTGAGGATTAGCATGACAAATTTTTATTAAGAAGCAAATTTGCATATGAGTAAATGTATTTATTTTTTTACCTCAGGATTAGCTGCAAATTTACTCCTATAACATAATATATACTCACATCAGTATATTAACTTATATGAGTAAATATACTCACATGGTAAACTGGTGCGTGCGACTGGGGTATTAGTCTTTAAACACATTTTTATTTTAGACACAATTTCCATTTCACGAAGTCGCTTCAACTATCTAAAAACTGTTTAAGTGCAGTGAGCGTCGCATAGTTTTTACTTACAGTTTGAGTCTGTTAGTATTTTAACAATATTGGATCTATGGGCCTAAACCTTTCACTGAATGTGGCAATTATCCATATAGTAATGGGTGTGAAACATCACAGTTACAGTCCCCATACTTTTTAAATAATGTTATATTCAGTAGGGTTGTCTCTTTTTTATACCCGATATATATATATATATATATATATATATATATATATATATATATATATATATATATATATATATATATATACATATCTCATGCATTCGGCAATTATTGCTTAGCAAATAAACAAAGTTACTTCATGGGTGTCCAATACCAATGAATACATCCAGGATGTTCCGAAAAGTCATTAACCAATATATTATTTACCAAATTCGCACTTCTTCGCAAAGAAGATTTTAATTATTAAAGAGGTACTTACGACTATCGTAAGGTTGCTTTGTGGAACGGCTGTAAATTTTACGGTGCCAGTTGTAAAACTCACCTTAAGTCACTACAATTAACCTTAGCTACAATTCTTTCGTGGAACGGGGCCCTGGATTATATTGGAACCAAAAGAGACGCTTAGAAGTAATTGTCCGTGCCGACGGAGTTTAAACAAGATATTGAGATTGTTTACGTATTCTGTATGTACTGGGTATTTAACGAGATGGCATGAACAATTTACTTACGAGAAACACATCAGTGTTGTTGCAGCTCCATACTTAATTACCATACATTTCAATGTATATGGGGCGGAACGCAGCGCAGTGGTAAAGCGCTCGTTTCAGGCGCGTTCGGGTTCGGATCGATTCCCGTCGGTGGACCCATTGGGCTATTTCTCGTTCCAGCCAGTGCACCACAACTGGTATATCAAAGACCATGGTATGTGCTATCCTGTCTGTGGGATCGTGCATATAAAAGATTCCTTGCTACTAATGGGGAAAAAATGTAGCGGGTTTCCTCTTTAAGATTATATATTAAAATAACCAAATGTTTGACATCCAATACTCGATGATTAATAAATAAATGTGCTGTAGTTTTGTCGTTAAACAAACCCAACTTTTTTCCATGTATATTTACGGTTTCTATTTTTCCCCAAGAACACTTTAAATATTGATGTCACAACAGTGTTACTTGCTGTCAATCTTTTTCAATATCCTCTGCATACAGAGAACATTAATTTCAGAGTTTTGTATAAGCGAAACGTTTACAGTGACTTACGAAGTATAAGCCACATGATCAAGGTCAAAACTTGATGGTGCTTAATTAATGTCCATGAGTATACTGTATAGGAAGAAGGAAATATGCAAACATTAAGCAAATTGCACTAGTATGAAACGGTCGTATTAAACGAAGACGCTTAAAAATTTACCTGTCCTAGAAACCATTGTAAATATTTATTCCCTTTACATAGGTGGCTTTATTCTACATGAAAAGGTTCAGTCCCTTAGTGTATCTATCCAGTGATATATAAATACATCATTCCATGGTTCAGCGAGCATCAGTATAGCTTCTAATAAATACAAAATGGCAGTCAGCGACGGCTGTCTGTCCTGTTTAGTTTTCAAAAAGACTGCATTTTGTTATCGGTTAATGACAAAGGCGTCTTACTGATTTTCACAATAAACACACCTGGGCCCGGCAATATAAAGCACACGTAACACTTACGCCAGACGTACACCATACATAACGTGCGGCGTACGCCATGACGTAAGTGCTACGAGTGTTTTGTGTCACCGAGCCCAGAGCCGGTTTATCCAAGTAGCACATGTAGCACGTACTAATTAATGGACCCGCGCTTCAGGGGGGCCCCGCGGTGATACGTACATTTATTTTCCCCAGGTCATTTTACCCCTCTACCCGAGGAGGTTGCAAAATATATATCCCGCTGTTATTTGTGCTACAGGCCCTGCGGATCCTTAAAACCGCTCTGAAACACTCTAGAGTAACTGTAATCAGAATTTTAATAAACCATAAAGAAACAAAGGAATATAAAAAGAAGCATATTACCAATCACATGTCGTAATTTTTACATTTATTTCCAAAAAATAAACTACACCAGTACGGAAAGAAGCCATTGTGCAATTTTGATAGCTCCCATTTAAACTTCGTTCCACTTACAAAAATACAGCACACGTCTTATGTACAACAGCGTGCAATACTTCTGTGCAACGCTATATTTTCTGTGCAATACTGTATGATACTTCTGTGCAATACTGTACAGTACTTCTGTGCAATACTGTACGGTACTTCTGTATATTGTTGTGCAAAACTCTACGAAAGAAAGAAAGAAATGTTTTATTTAATGACGCACTCAGCACATTTTATTTACGGTTATATGGTTAAGGACCATACAGATATTGAGAGAGGAAACCCGCTGTCGCCACTTAAGTTCATGGGCTATTCTTTTCGATTAGCGGCAAGGGTTCTTTTATATGTATCATCCCACAGACAGGTGTACCACGGCCTTTGATATACAAATCGTGGTGCACTGGCTGGAACGAGAAATAGCCCAATGGGCCCACCGACGGGGATTGATCCCAGACTGACCGCGCATCGAAAACTCTACGATACTTTAGTACAATACTGTATAGTACTTCGCTGTAATACGGTACGATATTTGTGTATACTTCTGTGCAAAACTGCACAATACTTCTGTACAATACTATTACAGTACTTCTGGCCAATACTGTTCAATACATATGTACAATATTGTTCAGTAATTCTGTGCAATACTGTATGGTACTTTTGATACTGTACAATACGTCTGTTCAATACTGAACAATACTACGGTATAATACTGTACAGTACTTCTGTGTAATATTGTACGATACTTCTATACAACACTGTACAGTATTTCTGTTCAATACTATACGATAATTATATACAATATAGTACAGTACTTAGGTGCAATAATGTACTATACTTCTGTACACTATTGTACGATACTGTCGAAGATCTCTCAACAAAAGAATTGTCAGAAATACTCTACGATGTTCAAACAGTATATTACATCAAACTACACCACACCATAGTACACCACACCAAGCCACATAACACTAAATCACACAACACCACACCACACAATACTACAACAAACCACGCATTATACTACACTACACCACATCATTCTATACCATGATACATACGCACTTGTATATGGAAGAGACATACCTATAGTTCTCTTATAGAGAGGCGGTTGTTATAGACAGGTTCCCAGTATAGAAGTTTTCAATGTAGAGTAAAACAGTTAAACAAAACTGACCTAATTGTGGTCAAATCATATCTGTAGTTGTACGTTACCAGCTGCCATAGAAAAGACACATCTTTCTTGCGACGTACAATAACACCACACATACCATATACAATACACACATACCAATACACAATACACATACCACTGTGGTGGATGACAATTCACCCTCACCAACTTAATACAAACACAGCAACGCACAGGTACGTGCCTTGTAAACTCGGCAGGAATTTAGTCAGTCATGAGGAAAGGTCAACACAGGGTCAGGGTATTATAGTATCACTGAATTGAAGAATTAGATACAGTTTCCTATCGATGTTGTACTCTACACTACAGGTGTGTTGCTAACATGTTACACATTTAGCCCACAGCCAGGATTCATAGAAATGTTTCAGTAATTGCGGAGGTGTATTTTCTCACTTTAAAAGGACAGTCTAAAAGGTGCACGATGAACAAACATTTATTAATTTGTCTTGTGCAATGTAAGGATTATTCTTTGAATTGCATGCTAAGAGAGAGAGAGAGAGAGAGAGAGAGAGAGAGAGAGAGAGAGAGAGAGAGAGAGAGAGAGAGAGAGAGAGAGAGAGAGAAACATTTAAATAGAGGATTCGTCACGAGTGTATTTTAATATGGAAAATATCAACCAAGTTTATGTTAATCGGTATTTATCGAGACTTTGCCGAGACAAATACCGATTAACTAGACGAGGTTGTATTTTACATGTATATTTAAAAAAAAAAAACGAGTAGCGAATTCTATTTATCATGTAACACTTCTAAAATAAAAAATGTATTCGATATTTAGTAAATCAAAGTTCTGAAGTCGCCTCACCGGTAATATGATTAGCACAAAACAAAATTATGGAGCATAATTGCATTTATGTAAACTTCACATTGTTCCAACATTTTTTTGATAGTGTCAGACTTTCCCCGTGAGGGCGCTGTACACTTTATAACATTGACCTCGGGGTCAGGCTGCGTCCATACTAAAATTGCACAGCCATTGTTTTATTGAAGGTAATTTACACAAGATTTCTTTATTTTCGGCGTGGTTATCTCGGAAATTCTTATTTAATCGAAGCTATAAGGTATTCAAGAGTCGGTTGATCGTATGTAGTAAGTTAGCTAAGTATGCTTGGTGCTCTTGGATTTTGAGTTTAAAACTTTTTGAAAAACAAAAATGTTTTTGTGATTTGAACGCCAGATACCATTAACACAACTCTGCTAGAACAAGGCATAGGCGATATAGCCTAATTAGAACGTTTCGAATAAAGTCTGGGAGATGGAGTCAAAATACCGAACAAAGAAGATTGTGGTGTTAATAGGCCATAGTTTTATTAAAAGGCTGCAATTTCACACGATACAAGGGCACATAGTAACACATGTACAATGTATATATTTTATGAAGGTTTTTTTTTATCACATAATACAGCAAGTTCTTATATGTGTTTTACTGTAAACCTTTTATTCATTTAAAAAATGCCAATTGCAAGACAAAATGGTCTAGACATTAATAAATGACATTTACAACACAAGGTTGGATTTCTTATTTATTTTATCATTAAAAAACAAGCTTTTGCTGCTGTCTGTCTGTTCGGGGTAGTAGTAGTGTTATAGAAAGTATTAGCATGATGTGCATGTTTAACATAAATGTAGTTTGACTAAATCTCACCAAAACGTTACGCTGAGGTATACAAGTCTTGCTGGCTGTAAACAAATGACCCATTGACAGCAAAACATTATTAACCAGTGTTCGAGATTACAAATTTTGAGCAGTATCCCATTTGGATACTAACATTTCAAAATCTGGTATCCCACCTGAGAATTTAGTATCCCACTTAAATGAAATTCATAAATAACATCGTACCAAACTTGGACAACACTCTTACTTAACTTCACCAGTGTATGATGACTTTCATTGTTTCAGCGGAAAATAAAAAAGCAATATTAAAAAAATCAACAACATAATATGGTATCCCGGTGGGATACTGGGGTATTGAAGTGTGGTATCCGAAATTAAATTCTGGTATCCCCGGGATATCGGGATACCGTTAATCTCGAACACTGTTAACAGAGTTAATAATGGTAAATATTAAATGGGTTTATGACATGGACATTATTACAAGACCTAATAGCGGCTACCTAACAAGTGAATGAATACACGACGTCACACATTGGTTTTGATTCCATCACCATACTGACAAACAACTTGCTGTTTGGTTTAAAGTGACAGACCCTAGTTTTTAAATACTACGACGTATTGTTCACTATTAAAGCCGTTAATTTAAATTAGAAGTACCTACATTTTTATTATTTAGAATATTCTTTTTCGTACACCTGAAGTGGTTCTGGTTCTCCATGTTTTTGTAATACCCCAAAATGCATTTTTTTTATAATTCTAAAACTGCACGTTCGTCCGAGAAGTAATGGTTATAGAGACAAGCTGTGGTTTATTTTCCCCATTTAAACATCACAGACTTTAGCTTCTCTCTGTTATAACCTTATCGAAATGTGTTGCAGGTTTGTAGATTAACTAAACTTAGTGTCCATTTTAACGGGATGTAACTAGGGTCTGCGCCTTTAACGGAGGTGCCATGAATATTTCAATGTACTTTAATAATATATTTTTCGCCAAGGTTTGTTAAGGAAACCACAATATGATTCTGATATTCTCCAGCCAATTATGCAAAGATTATATGCGACATCGATTAATTTTATTATTGAGAATCGGTTGGAATTATATCATCGATCATCGGTTATCGGTTTGTACCAACCAATCAACTTTCGATTACACAATCGGTTAGAAGTATAAGAAGATCAGAAGGATTTAAATTATAAGCACGACCCACCTATTGTCGTGGTAACCGGGTTAGACCCTACAAATTGCTTATTTTACCTTTAATAACTATTTATTACCTTTTTTTTCTTTACGTATACATGAAAACAAATACCATCTTCAACATATGTACATCAATTTCAAATATCTTAAAGGGACATTCCTGAGTTTGCTACATTGTATGATGTTTCCGACTAATAAAATATTTCTACGATTAAACTTACATATTAAATATATTTTCTTGTTTAGAATATCATTGTCTGTATATTTAATGTGTTTCTGGTCGTTTTAATATTTGTAAGAAGTCCAAACTGGATTTTAGTCTTCAAATAATTTCATACGTACGAAAAAATATATTTTAGGAAATAAAAGGAAATTTAACCTAGTACAAATATTAGAACGATCAGAAACACGTTTAATATATAGCCACTAATATATTGTGCAGAAAAATATATGTCATATGTAATTACAATCGTTAAAAAGTCCCTGTTAGTCGATAACATCTTTAAAATTGCAGCAAACTCAGGAATATCCCTTTAATTGGAGGAACAATTACAGTTAACATTTTCCCAAGACCCAAACAGTCGAATACGGATGTTTATAGTCGATCATCACATCGGTAGGGCTAAACCCATCGATTTTCGATAATAATCGACCATCGGAACATCACTAATTAATTTGTGTAAACATAGCGAAATGTGACACTTTGAATATGCATCTTTAACAAGAGCAATATATTACCATTTAACTGTGCTATAAACGTTAAGTTATAGACAACCAACACTGCACAAAGAAAGAAAAAGAGGAAAAGAAAGAAATGCAGAGGATAAAAGAACCAACAAATAACAACAGTAACTAGAATTACACAAAACCAAAACACAAAGGGTACTTTTAGGAATAGATATTGCATTTGCACAAAAAACCCTGACGTACTTGTAACGAAAATTTGCCGAAAACTGACAGTCCTGCAAATGATCTTTAATGACCAGTCCTAATACGAAAATACCGTTAAAGGCGTAAGGCATAGGCTGGAGCAGCAGCCCAGCTTGAAGCGGAACATTCACATTTAGTTTGGCCACCCAACCCAATCAGCTTCTGTGTACATTATTTTTCTTTAAACATTCCTTGTTTTCCCTTACTTCTTTCTAAATGTTCGTTTTACGAGTTTTAAGTGGCATACATGTAAAAATGGGGACAGTGTAGACATAGGCGTACGGGCTCTCAGTTGTGTGTGTGTGTGGGGGGGGGGGGGGGGGGGGGGGGGGGGGGGGGGAGCAGACTGGCTTTATCCCGAATTGATCGACAATGCCCGAATCTGGATAACAACGTTTGTCTTGTTGGGTTTTTTTTTTCTTCATATTAGCATTACTACCAAACAGCTGTAATAGGGTTGCAAACGAATCACTACGCATGTTTACATGATTTACAACTAATTTTGAAGGTAGAATGATGGAAATACATGGTGAAAAGGTATCAGATTAGCACATCTTCCCCGAATATCTTTATCGTTTTTGCCAGAATTTGAGGATTTGCTCCAGAACTATGGGGGTAATGCCGCTCCTCCTCCCCCGCCTCGTACACTTATGATAACATTAACTACATGGTGCTTACCTTACTCCATAAAAAACAAACGATGAATGAACTGGATCCCGTCTGTAATCAGCAGACGCTCAAAGTGTGAGTTAATGTCGTTTAAGCAGTAATCTCGACACTGTTACCGTTTTTAGAAACATCACAGGAGAATTTTGTTATGAAAATACAACACCTGGTTGCCGTGTGATCATATTGATTAAGATAGAAACGCCCTCCAGCAATCTACTAGAACACACATGCGACTGGATGATATCAGTGGAAGCGATTTATAGCCGTTAATAACCGGCCTCGGTGCTGTCGTGGTTAAGCCATCGGAAATAAGGCTGGCAGGTACTGGGTTCGCAGCCTGGTATCGACTCCGACCCAGAGCGACTCAGTGGGTAGGTGTAAGACCACTACACCCTCCCTCCCCCCGCCCTCCCCCCCCTCTCTCTCTCTCTCTCTCTCTCTCTCTCTCTCTCTCTCTCTCTCTCTCTCTCTCTCTCTCTCTCTCTCTGCAACCACTAACAACTAACCCACTGTCCTGGACAGACAGCTCAGATAGCTGAGGTGCGTGCCCAGGACAGCGTGATTGGACCTTAATTGGATATAAGCACGAAAATAAGTAGTAGAAAGAGAAAAAGCTGTTGTAACTGTGCGGTTCCCGGGACTAGAGATGTGTGAACCACACCCGATGTAAAAGTTTGTTTTGTTTAACGACACCACTTAGACATCATCGACTATTGGATGTCAAACATTTGGTAATTATAACTCGTACAGTACTCATCACCGAAAATCGCTACATTTTCCCATTAGCAGAAAGGGATCTTTAATATGCACTGTCCCCACAGACAGGAAAGCACATACCACGGCCTTTGTCCAGTCGTGGTGTGTTTGTTTTAATTAAGAGAAAAGTGGCAACATACAGTAGTTTTTCCTTCTTCCCGGTTTCATCTATAATTTATTTCATTATTATATCCAATTAGGGTTGAAGTACAGTGGACATTTCATAAAATACCCTTGCTGTCATAGGCGTACGGGTTCCCATTTTTGTAGGGGGTGGGGGATGGTGGCAGTAGAGGCTGATTTTTGCCCGAATTATACAAAAATACCTGAATCTGGATAACAACATTTATTCATATAAGGATGATGACTAAACGGCTATATTGGGTTGCAAAGGAATCGCTACGCATTTTTACATGGCAGAATGCTGGAAATACACGAAAAGGTTTCAGGCAAGCTAATTTTTCCCGAGTAACTCTATCTTTTTGGCCCGAATTTGAGGATTTGGTGACAATTGCCTCCCCCCTCCCTCCCCCCCCCCCCTTCCCGTCTCGTACGCTTATGCTTGCTATTAATGGATACGAGTAATCTATGTGATAGCAGCGAGTTTCATCTCTGTTTCTAGACTCTCGCAATTGCCGAATATATGTTAGCTAATATAGCTCTGTAGATTACAATGTGAGGTGGTATCCTTAAACAAATTTCCCTTTTCTTTTACTCAGGATTCGATCCGGCACTGGGAATCGAACCCAACCTGTGCCATCAACGTATTAATTGTGTAATTTCTTTGATACATTGTATCATGTTTATACAGCTATCTGAATATATAGACGAGTGTGATTCCCGTAAGTGGGCCCGTTGGGCTATTTCTCGTTCCAGCCAGTGCACCACGACTGGTATATCAAAAACCGTGGTATGTGCTATCCTGTCTGTGGGATGGTGCATATAAAATATCCCTTGCTACTAATTTAAAAAAATGTAGCGGGTTTCCTCTCAAAGACTGTATGTCACAATTACCAAATGTTTTACGTCCAATAGCCGATGATTAACAAATCAATGTGCTCTAGTGGTGTCGTTAAACAAAACAAAATTAAAACTTTTACACAAACTTCCCTTTTCTTTTATTCAGGATTGGATCCGGCACTGGGAATCGAACCCAGCACTTATCAAATTTATAACTTGATAGCCTGCGCTATTAACGTTTTTATTGTGTAATTTCTCTGATACTTTGCATTGTATCATGTTTTTACGGCTATCTGAATTTATCGACGAGTATACTACTCGAGGGTTTCCTGAGTTGGATAACTAGTGCATTATGTTCAAACAACAAATGACAGACGCTTATGAATTATGTATTACTCGAATGAGACGAATTGGGGACTCTACCTTCCTATAGTGTTGTTCAATATAACGATGAAAGCACTAACAATAGTGACGACACAGAAGCCTAAACGTGTGCACGATTTTTACTATGGGTGACACCATTTGTATTATTCATTAATTTATATCTTATACACGTTTTTACAAATGTCAGATACACACCTACCATAATGACTTTGTCATTTATCTGTGTGATAATGCAACTAGGAACAAGTTTTAGCTCGATCAAACCGGCCTCGGTGTCGTCGTGGTTAGGGCATCGGTCTACAGGTTGGTAGGTACTGGGTTCGGATCCCAGTCGAGGCATGGGATTTTTAATCCAAATACCGACTCCAAACCCTGATTGAGTGTTCCGCAAGGCTCAATGGGTAAGTGTAAACCACTTGCACCGACCAGTGATCCATAACTGGTTCAACAAAGGCCATGGTTTGTACTATCCTGTCTGTGGGAAGCGCAAATAAAAGATCCCTTGCTGCCTGTCGTAAAAGAGTAGACTATGTGGCGACAGCGGGTTTCCTCTAAAAAAAACAGCGTCAGAATGACGATATGTTTGACATTCAATAGCCGATGATAAGATAAAAAAATCAATGTGCTCTAGTGGTGTCGTTAAATAAAACAAACTTTACTTTACTTTAGCTCGATCAAAGAGCACAACAATTGTTCACTTAACTAACGCTGTATTGTTATACATTCTGTAAGTCTAATCTAATTATAATGCCCGGAAACTTCAAAGTGCGGTTGAGAGATCGATGAGTAAATGTTGTGCGCTACACCTTGATATAATACAGTGGCGGATCCAAGGGGGCGGGACAGGGGCTTGCCCCCGCTGTCGCCCCCACCCCTAAATTTTACGACAGTTATAATGTTGTTGTTGTTTTTTTTTTTTTGTTTTTTCACGTTGGAGAATCCGAGGAATGCCTTGGGAACATTTGTTTGTTATATACATACTGTTTATTGTTTTAGAAGGGAAAATGAATATCGCACTTCCCTTACAGATGCTAACACTATTCTTCTAAGGCGAGACGTAACCCAGTGGTAAAGCGTTCGCCTGGTGCGTGGTTGGTTTAGGATCGATCCCCGTCGGTGGGCCCATTGGGTTATTTTTCGTTTCATCCAGTGCACCACGACTGGTATATCAAAGGCTGTGGTATGTGCTATCATGTCTGTGGGATGGTGCATATAAAAGATCCCTTGCTGCTAATGGAAACTTGTAGCGGGTTTCCTCTCTAAGACTGTCAGAATTACCAATTTGTTGACACCAATAGCCGATGATTAACAAGTCAATGTGCTTTAGTGGTGTCGTTAAACAATTGGATGTCAAACATTTGGTAATTCTGACACGTAGTCATCAGTGGAAACCCGCTATATTTGTACATTAGCAGCAAGGGATCTTTTATATGCACCATCCCACAGACAGGATAGCATATTAGAAACAGCTAGCGACTGGGGGCAAGGAAGAAAGGAAGAAAATGTTTTATTTAACGACTCACTCAAGACATTTTATTTACGGTTATATAGTGTCAGACATATGGTTAAGGACCACACAGATAATTAGAAAAGAAACCCGCTATCGCCATGGGCTATTCTTTTCGATTAGCAGCAGGGCTCTTTTATATACACCATCCCGCAGACAGAAAAACACACTAGAAACTGCTAGCAACTTGGGGCAGGCACTCGTGTTATTAATTCGCCTCTCAGTCGTGGGAACTACACTCTGGAGAAGAAGTACTAGAAACATCTGAGGCTAACATGATTTGAAATACTAACACCAACACGCCTAAGACTACTTATAGTTTCATTAATTTCATTTCAACTTATTTTGGTGCTTATATCCATTTAAAGGTTCAAGCACGCTGTCCTGGACACACACACACACACGCACACACCTTTTGCTATCTGGGCTGTCTGTCCAGGACAGTGGGTTAGTTGTTGGTTGGTTAGTGGTTAGTGAGAGAGAAGAAGGTGTAGTGGTCTTACAACTACCCATTTAGTTGTTAAAATTCGCTCTGGGTGGGAGCCGGTACCGAGCTGCGAACCCTGTACATACCAGCTTTGTGTCCGATAGCTTAACCACGAAACCACCGAGGCCGGTCTACTTATTATTATTATTAACACCAACCACGCCTAACACTACTTATAATACTAACACCAACCCGCCTCTCCTTTCCCCTTCCTCTCTCTCTCTCTCTCTCTCTGATCACATGACTACGAAATAAGTTATATTTGACAGTAGGCCCCTATTTACACTGTTCATCCCATCTTCCCAACATCTACTGGCATCATACATGTATATAGCGTACCTTTAAAAAACAACAACAACAACAACAACAACCCAACACCGAAACAAAATCAACATGCACGTCTGCGATTAGTGATACGTGTGTATATATATAAAAAAGATATTATTCCTTACCTGGCTCTGAAAGATGCTAATCAAGCTGGAGCGGAAATAGCCGACCGGATAAAGAATTTGTGTTCAAACAAGTAAACAGTGAGAGTAGCAGTTCGGCGGACCGGCGGACCTGCAAGTATCTAAACACAGCTTGTTTGAGTCGACGATTTCCATAGCGTCGCAACAACAACTTCTTTATCATTGTTTAGCCGTATCGCTAATATAATACACACCATACTGTACACATAAAAGCCCATATTGAAAAGTGAACACGATAATATTTTACACTGACAACTGTATAATTTTTTCTGATAAGTATGTGTGACGTGTTACAAATGAGTGCAGGCGAAGTACTAGTACACTAGTTGTCGAGTTTACTGGGAGGTCGAGTACTCTTTTTGAGGATAATCCGACTATTTGGGATTATAAATAAAACATTCTCAATTTACCTCAGTCTGTTGATAGCAGGGCTGGATGGGATGACAGTGTGTGCGTGTGCGTGCGTACTTGCTTGTGTGTAGGGGTGTGTGTGTGTGTGTGTGTGTGTGAGAGAGAGAGAGAGAGAGAGAGAGAGAGAGAGAGAGAGAGAGAGAGAGAGAGAGAGAGAGAGAGAGAGAGAGAGAGGGAGGGAGGGAGGGACGGAGTGTTCTTGAACTCCCAAATCAAGTTCCCAAACATAGCACTTCAGTTAATTAAAAATACTAATAGGTAGTTTAAAGTGCACATGGAAATCATTCCATATTTTATTTTTATAAATCATAGCTTTTTATTTTAGACACAAAAACGCTATTTTTAACAACGTACTTGAACGTGAATCCAGTTGTGGTTTTGGTTAGCAGACTAAATCTGGTTCACTACGACTGCTTCACATATTAATGACAACAGCGTACACAAGCCCGTGTTGATTTATTGCCGCGAAGTCTCCATAAAAATACGATATGATAGTACTTCCCATCGCTGGTATGTTACTCTCAGACTCGCTGACACAAAGCTAGGTAACAGACACTGCTGGGCGGCTCAATACGAGCAGCATCTGTTGCAGGTAACACACCACCATTTGTCGTGTTAGTTTCATTCATTCGTTTGAACTTATTTTCGTATTTCTCGGCTATCTGTGTTGTCTGCCCAGGACAGTGGGTTAGTTGTTAATGGTTAGTGAGAGAGAAAAAGGTGTAGTGGTTTTACACCTACCCATTGAGTCGTTAAAACCCGCTCTGGGTAGGAGCCGGTACTGGGCTGCGAACCCTGTATCTACAATACCAGTCTTATGTCCGATGGCTTAACCACGACACCACCGAAGCCGGTGTGTCGTGTTACTGACTGTAGCAGCTTAATATAGTCCGGTTTAATAGTTCCTTATAAAAAAAAAAACCTACACAATTCTGATATGCTTTTAAAAATATTTCTTTAATGATTACATGTAGGCTGACCTACAAATAACCCATTGCTTTAAAGTTACTTGTTATAATATGTAGTACTGATAACATCCCTGCGTATGTTATAGTGCCACTATGTATAAGAGTATCACTAGGCGGTGATCAGGCATGAAGGCTGTAAACTGAAAAAAAATTCGTGGTCGACCTATGTTCGTGTTTTTACCCTGTACTTGTCAGATGATAGCACTCCCTAAAATTAGTAGTCATATGACCCTCTCGATAGTGTTGTATTCTTCACACAATATATTCTGACGTAGAAATTATATTGAACTGCATGAAGTAATTAATGGTGGTGTGTAACCCTGCATTGCTCCCATCAAACAAGTAGTGTAATACGTTTACAAATTTACTTCTTTTGCACATATTTTAATTTTAATTTTACGCATGTGTTAATTTTGCATACATTTTACACAAAAGTTAAAAGTTTGTTTTGTTTAACGACACCACTAGATCATATTGATTAACTAATCATCGGCAATTGGATGTCAGACATTTGACAATTCTGACACGTCATCAGAGGAAACCCGCTACATTTTCCCTAATGCAGCAAGGGATCTTTTATATGTACTTTCCCACAAACAGGATAGCACATACCACAACCTTTGACCAGTTGTGGTGCACTGGTTAAAGGTCAGTTGAATGTATACACCGATATGGTTCGATCCTGTGACGCAAGTACCTCTAGCGAGCACTCAACCCCATGTACACAAAAGCAAAATATTATTTATTTAATGAGTCTGTTGTGACATTAATCTAGAGCGTGAGAGAGAACGCCGCTTACCTACAAACTGCAAGGACTCTTTTATATGTAGATCGTAGGATCAGAGTCCATCGCGGACTCAGGGTTTTATCATGTTCCATCTAGTGCTCCACGACTACTATATCAAACAATATAAAAGTTGAGAGAAATGTACTTAGAAGGGAATATGAAAAAGGTTAAAAACTTAAAGTTTGTTTTGTTTAACGACACCACTAGAGCACATTGATTGTTTAATCGTTGGTTATTGGATGACAAACATTTGGTAATTCTGACACGTGGTCATAGAGAAAACCAGCTACTTTTTTCCATTACCAGCAAGGCATTTTTATATGCATTTCTCGCTGACAGGACATCACATTCCACAGTCTTTGATATACCAACCGTGGGACACTGGCTAGGAGAGGAAAAACCCAATATATGGTAATTTTGACATATAGCCTTAGAGAGGAAACCCGCTGCAATTTTCCATTAGTAGCATGGGATCTTTTATATGCCCCATCACAGACAGGATAACACATACCACGGCCTTTCATATACCAGTCGTGGTGTACTGGCTAGAACTAGAAATAACCCAATGGGCCCACCGACGAGGATCGATCCTGACATTTTCCCGTTTAATATAGCAGCTACGTTCGTTTATATACATTAAGATGGTCTGAAAATATCTCTAATCGGTTTCGTGCGTTAAAAATAACACGGTTAATAAATAAATAAATATATAAATAAATAAATGTCGATCTGCGTTGAAGAGTCTCCTCATAGACGATCTGGAGAATATGTGGGGGGACAGGCCCCCACCGTTGCTTCATATCAAGCCAAACATACTTCAGTTATATGCTTATAATATTATGTTGTAGCAAATATGGCACTGCGTCAGTTGTTCATTCATATCTGTACTTTATACCCATTGTCATTAACTGAATAAACTAGCATTCAATAAATTACCTTTTCAGAACAGACAGATGTTGTTATTGTGTGTATCAAACGTGTACTAGCTAGGAGTTTGAGGGGCATTTTTAACGCGAGAGTCATATTTCTAAAACAAATGCTGGATATGATCAAATAAAAAATCATACATAGCAGAGGGTTTTTTTTTTTTAAATCCCTGCTTCTTTTTTTATTTACTAACCATTTTTTAGGGAGAGAGCGGGGCGATGGACCGATAAAATTATTATTATTAAATTTGAATTTGTTTATGAAAAAGTACATTCATGTCAGTAGTTAATATTATTGTACTAATGCACTACATATACACACAATTAAGCCATAATTAATAATTTATTAATTGGTACTAATTAATAATTACAAAAATCCTATTATTAATATTATTATTACTGTCTATTGTGTGTAGTGTTTATACCATTTAATACTATCCACAAATGTTTAAATAAATTAAAATAAATCTATATAAATAAAAAAGACAGAATTATTCGAAATACAGCGAAAGAAAAAGAGGGAAAAATAAATAAACAGTTTGGAATGTGGATATCCAATGTCAAAATAACTAATTGTTTGACATCCAATAGCCGATGATTAATAAATGAATATACTCTACGGTGTCGTTAAACAAAACAAACTAAATATTGTTATTGAAAAATAACAATAACTTTTAACAGGACATGCCCCCCCCCCCCCCCCCCCCCCCCCCAACTAGAGCTCTTTGTTTACTGTATTAATTTTTAAAAATCATACATATCTTCTGTGTGACTGTTTCCTTGGTCAACAGAAAATGTTGAGATCCCTCACTCACACAGTGGCGTAGCGGGGGTGGGGGTGTTACGGGGACATGCGCCCCCCCCCCCCCCCCCAACCAGAGCTATTTTTTTTACTGTATTTAAAAAAAAAAAATCATACATACATAGTGTGGGTTGCACACACACACACACACACACACACACACACACACACACACACACACACACACACACACACACACACACAAGCACACGCCTGATGTGCGGTCGGTCTAAGATCGATCCCCGTCGGTGGGCCCATTGGGCTATTTCTCGTTCCAGCCAGTGAAACACGACTGGTATACCAAAGGCCGTTGTATGTGCTATCCTGTCTGTGGGATGGTG